>NW_027551763.1:3022500-3145340 GCF_045843805.1 Urocitellus parryii
TTCTGTCCCCAGGAAGGTGGACCCCAGGCCCTCCCTGTGCATATGAGTCACTCCATAAGTATATCCCCAAAGTGTCACTTATTTTCAGTTCTCTGATGAACATAAGCTGTGGAGAGTTTGCTTGTGGTCCCCACAACCCAGCAAGAGGACACCCAGAGCCGAGTGTCTCCTGCGTGAGGCCCACACCAGCCAGGGGCTCCCCAGGTCAGACTGGTGCGTGCAAGAAAAATCAGCTGCCGTGCTTGACCTCGGGTCTGTGTCACAGCTGACCCAGCTGTTGAGAGGCGAGGTGCAGACGTGTGCGCATGTGGGAAACATGTAAATGAGCATGTCAGAGGTTGTGGGGCTACCACATGTGATGAGATCTCACAGAGGCTGCTGGTAAAGAGTCATACTTTCTAGTTAACTTTTTCTTTGCTTTTAAAGAGCCACAGACCTCATCTCTGCAGATCCTTTGACCCCAGCTGTTGTAATTTGCCCAGTGCTGTTTCCTCACCTCTCCCTCACCTGGCTTAGCAAGCACTCCAGAAACCACTGTTAAACAGGAGCAGGAGGCCCCTGGGAGAAATCCTCTACTGAGGAGTTTTGTAGTCTTTCCCACTGAATAGCAGGTCTAGGGTGGTGGCTTCCGGTGCTCATCCTGCAGGGACTCTGCCCTGCCCTCCAGGAGGCAACCCACAGTGCCTGCAGGGCTGCCTGGCATCCAGTAGCAGAGCCCAGGACCGTGATTAACACCCACAGGACACAGGAAAATCCTCCACAAAGCATGGTCCAGCCCCAAATCCCAGGGTGAGATGCCCTGCTTCAGAGATTCCCAAAGGGACTCTAGCCAAACCTGAGAAGGCAGCCAGCCCCTCCTGAGCGAATCCCATGTGGTTGGTGGTTTAAGCCTGGGGCAGTCTCCCTGGGCACCTTCCCCATGCTGAGGCTGGCCCCTGGAGTTTGCTCTCGGGGACTCTCTTTGTAAACTTGCTTCAGATAGTGAATGGTGACACTCCCAAGTAGGCATTCTGTGCTTTGCTTTGGACACCTTCATGCCCTTTCTGGAGCAGAACAAAGGCTGTCAGTCTGATCCTGGGTCAGTGGGACTTACTGGGACCCATAAAGTGTCATCTCCCTGAAAGAACTGTGTGCACGCAAATACCTACCAAACCGTGATGTCCTGAATAATGTATTCCGTGTGTAATTTCAGAAACCTGGCAATAAAAATGAAAGCAGGAAACCCTCCTTGGCTTTAGCTTGCACCGCTGGAAGACCTTCTAGAGGTTTCCAAGGTCTACTGTGAATGTGTGATTTAGACCACAGCTCCTCACTAGTGACACTTAATCCATAGAGATAAATCATCAGGTGCCATTGGTGGAGCTCTGGGTGGATAAACAGGCCTCAAATAATTATGTTGAAAACTCCATCAGAGCCTCAATCAGAAAACCACCATCATTTTTTTTTGTCAATGTAAGAGCCTGGGGTAGAATGATGAAGCTGTTTGTGGGTTGTGGCCTTGGGACCAAATTAAATCAATGTCAGAGCAATATAACTAACTTTTCCTTGACTGTCCTTGAGGATTTTGGGTGCTGTTGTCCTCTCACAAAAAGGCTGGGTTCATAAAGATTTGATCCTGATGTTGGCTTCCAAGAGGACTCTGTGCTGTATGATGACCAAAAGCCAATCCTCTTTTATTACCTGCGTGACCTTGGGCAAGTTGCTTGACTCCTCTGAGCCTGGGTTCCTTCTTCTGTTAGATAAGGTAATAATAGAACCTACCTCATAGTAATATAATTAATGTTAATTGATATCTATACCACTTAATATACACATTAATGAAATGCAAGTCAAGTTAGAAAAAAATGGCTCTTTCCCATGAAACCCAGAGCTGCTCACACAACATCTTCCCATCTATAATAATTTGGTCAAAGGGCAAAATTAATGTGGAATTCAGCTTTAGTCCTTTCTTCCCCACAATCCATGTTTTAAAGCATTTTCTCCATTTCACAATCATCCTCCCCAGAATGGCAGGGTGTAAATATGTCTTGCACATCTTCTGTAGGTTTGAGATTGTGCCAGAAACTCCAGGCACAGTGACATTGAAAGCAGCACAGCAATCTAAACTCCAAATATTCACAGAGGGTTGAAAGCCTAGAATAACTATTAGGAATGTTAATCATCTCCAATGGAGAAATTATTAGAGGGGACACATTCGTCATACGTGTGCTCCGTGAAGCTTTGAGCAGCTGACGTGGCTTCCAAGGAAGGAGAGAAAGGAAACCCATGACAATGAGGAAGTGGGCAGGCATCCAAGAGGACTGACTGCAGCTGCCTGTGGCTGCCTGACCTTGGGAAGTCACTCATCTGACTTGAGCCCCAGTTTCTGCATCTTTAAAATCACAATAACGATAGGAATGCCTCAGTCCCCTGTACTGGAAGGAGTGGCCTCTGGCTCTAGAGAAAGAGGCTGCTCTGTCCTTATGCTTCATCAGGGCCTCCAGCCCAGACCAGCAGCAGGCTCAGCCCAGGGCCCTCCCGCTCCTGGCATTGAGAGCGAGGAGTCCTGGGAGCATCTTGGTAGGAGGGGCTGAGGGAAGATGGAATCTGGACTTGCCTGGGCTGCTGTGGGGGAAGTCCTCAGAAGTGGTGCAGTGTGGCCAGTGGAGCTGGAGAGCAGCGGGGAGCAGGGCCACCCTGTGGCTGTTGTCTTCAGAATCCCCTCTGCAGAGGGGCCGGCAGGGGCAAGGCTGTAGCGTCTTTGGCACAGGAGCCCTGCTGTCTCCCGTTAGCCAGGCAGGGGTGGCTTGGACAGCGGCCAGGTTCATCTGGGTTCCCGCATGATCATGGAGTGGACTTGTGTGTGCCCTGATCCGTCGTGGTCACAGAAGGCCCACATCTGTCTGGCGCCGAGTTCTTAGAAGTTGTTCATGTTTGACGGGAGCATGCCAACCCCTGACTCACGCAGTGCCAGGTGGGCTCCTGAATGTCCATGGCCACTATTCTCTTTCTCGTCCTGTCTCTAGTGAGTGGGGGGTACTCTCGGTCCTGTGTGCCCCTTCTCCAGCAGAGCTCAACTATGACACAGAGTATATGTAATTATAGCTCTGTAAAATGTGATGTTTGGTGCTAAATGTGATGGAAACAATACAGGGTGCTACAGTTAGAAAGCCAGCGTGGATGGATGTGTGCCCTGGAGCAGCAGTGTTGGAGCGGAGGTCTCCAGGACTGGCAGGAATCAGACACGTGTTCCAGGAGAAGGCAACAGGCCATGGGGAAAGGAGCTGTGGGCAGGCTGGGGGACAGTGCCACACACAGAGGAGCAGGCACATCCAGGGCCTGGAGTAGGAATGAGCTGGGAAGTGAGGGTGGCCTTTCTGCAGCGTGGGGTCCCCAGGAGAGAGATGGCCGATGGAGCACAAGAGGAAACGCTCTCTGTCTGGGCCCAACATGGTCCAGAGCCTGGCTCCCAGCTTAGGCGTCCTCTCAAATAAATAATCGTTGGATGATTTTTTTTTTAAATTCCTGGATCCCAGTGAGGATATAGAGGGCTTGTTGGGGGTGTGGAGGGAAGGGAAGTGAGAGAGGTGAACAGAGCTTCATCACCAGACAGAGTGGCCGGAGGGTGTGGGGTCACCGAGCTGCAGACGTTGGAAGGGCTCCCGTGGTCCAGTTCGTCCTTTACATGTGGGACAATCATCCCTGAAGGCGAGAGTGACTTGCCCACATCTAAACAGTCAGTTGCAGAGCTGCAGGACGGGATAGGCCCAGAGTCCAGAAGACCCCTCCGTCTAAGTGCCCCACACTCTCTGCAAATGTCATGGCGGGGGGTAGTCTCTGCAAATATGACCAGGCACAGTGAGAAGACCCCATAAGGGGACCATTAAGACCCCCTGCCTGTGCTCATCAGTCAGGCTAGAGGATTACTCAGGCCAGCTTGAGCTAGGTCATCCTTGTGCCCAGTGTCGCCTGTAGGTTTTTTTAATTTTTTTTTTTTTTTTTTTTTTTTTTAGTTTTAGTTGGACACAATATCTTTATGTTATTTTGAGGTGGTGCTGAGGATAAAACCTAGTGCCCCATGCATGCTAGGCGAGCACTATTCCACTGAGCCACAACCCCAGCCCCTCACCTGCATCTTAAACCAGACTTTGTTGCTGAATCTGTTCAAGAGCACACATCATTCACGCCCCTGGGATTTTAGCTTCCTTATCTGCAAAGTGGGACAGGGGAGTACTGGAGGTGGATGAGCCCAAGCACCCCGTCAGCTGCCAATCTGTCTCCCACCTCTCTGAGCTGCTCCCAAGCTACCGACCTGGGGACTCAGACAAAAGACTTCAAGGGCCATAAAGAAAACCTTGGCCAGTATCATTCCAGATGTCCATGATTTTCTCCTGAATTGCCTGTCACCTTAGACCAGTGATAGATGGGAGAGATCTGGCTCTGTCATGGGAAACTTTTATGTTGAAAGGTTTGGAGATTTTTCTCTCCTTTACTTTACACATTTATAAAGTCAATACTTTAGCTGTTTGATGAAAAATTTGTGTTTTCCTGAGTTCAACAGAACAAAAGAGTTTTCAAATGATCAGTGGCACCTTGAGTTAGAACTGCTTCTAAGATTGTTCTTTGGAATCCCTTACTTCATGGGGAACAGTAAAATCAGAATGTTAGCTTAATAGTCTGCCAGGAGCACACAGGAAGATGTGGGGTGTTTATGCATGAACAACCAGTGATGTGCACCTGGTAATTTCATTCAAAGATGTAAAGGAAAAGATATTGTAAGGGATATTTCTGTTATTTTATCAAATACTATTCACCAAAAAATAAAATTTTAAGCTATATTCTTGACTTTCAGGGACTTATTTTAAGATCATATGGCTTTTCCTAAACAGCTGAATTATTTAGTGAGATTGAATTGTTAAAGACTTTAAAATAAAGCCCACCAAAATACCAGCCCTCTGCAGCTCTACAGCTGTTCAGGCCTCAATCTGCATATTTCATCTCAGCAGACTGAAGCTTCAACTGAAAAATAGCTCAGAAAATACTTATCACCTTCTATGCCAAATGGAATTCATCCAAAGCTGAGAATTTGATATAGTGGGTGACCTATTCCCACACTCAGCACGGCTGATGGAGTCGAGTCGTGTGGACATGGCTTCCTCCTCTCTAGGCCACACCACTGCAAAGGCAGTCGAGAGCCACATCCACAGAGGCACCAAGGTCCTGGGGAGATGGCACAGGAGCAAGTATGGAGCCCTGTGCCTGCAAGGGTGACCAGCATTAGTAGCATGTTTTCAATGCACATAGAATGTTCTGGAAAGATTCAATTTACACAATCAAAATGTCTGGCTCCTGGGGAAATTTGACAGGTTTCTAGCAAATCACTTTTTCCCAATGGTGAAAACAGAACTAAGAGTTCAAGACAGTCACATTGAGTGCTCAAGGGACTTTCTGAAGGGACCCATGGCACCCACCATAGAGACCCATGCTGGTAGCATGGTAACCACGGCAATGCTGGTGACAAAGGTGGTCTTGTAAGGAAGAGGATGGGAAAGACACTAACAGTGACGATGTAACTGCCACCAGAGAGCTGACAAGGGTGACAATGGTGATAATGGTGACAATGGCAATGACAAGGAAGAAGATGACCACAGCAGCTATGACATTTGCAGTCAAGGCTCACGTTTGTCAAGCCCTTGCCTCACACCAAGTGGCACGCGGAACACTTAGGCACTGCCCCTGCATTGTCACATGGAATTTTCGACACCAGCCATGATTTCCCCATTTTAAAGATGATTAAAGTGAGACTCGGTGATAGGAACTTGCCCTAGTCAGGACCTCATAAATCCCTCTGTGCAGTAGAATCACCTGGAAGGTTATTTTTTATTCATGACCCCTTGTGGCGAAGCAACATGCCCAGCTGGGGTGGGGCAGAGCCAGATCCACAGCCGCCCATTGAGCATCAGGGTCCCTCCCACCCACTGACTGTGCAGGTTCTGGGAGGCCCAGGGAAGTGCCAAGGTCCCCACAGCTTTTTAACCAAGGGAAGCTGGAGACTGAAGGAGAGTGTGTCCCCGAGAGCAGGGATCTTCTGTTGGGCAGTGTGCTGGAACCAGGGAGAATCTGTCCACCCAAATTAACTTCAGTTTCATTCATACTATTCTAAGTTGAGACAATGCCTGTGGTTATTTTTGCCTGAAAGTCTAGATTTCCAACCAGATATCAGCTGCTTTTTAAGTGTCTAGAATCATTAGAAGCCCAACTCCGTAAAGCTGGAGGTAGGAGTCATTGGGGAGGAGGGCATTTCCATCTTCCCCCATCAGTGCCCCACAACTTTCCTCTAGGGGGAAAAGCAGCTCAGCGAAGCCTCCTAGGGTGCACGAAGACACCTCTGTCCCCAGTGCGGGGAGGAAATAAAAGCGCTGCCAAGTGTATTCCTAACCCAATGGGCAGGATTCTTCCAAATAAGGCCCTGCAAAATTAGGACTTGGCCCCCTAAGGATTAATTATTTTTTATATTCTTAATTTTGGGGGGTGGGGGTACCAATGATTGAACTCAGGGGCACTCAACCACTGAGCCACATCCCAGACCTATTTGTATTTTATTTAGAGACAGGGTCTCACTGAGTTGCTTAGCGCCTTGTTTTTGCTGAGCTTGGAACTTGCGATCCTCATGCACCAGCCTCCCGAGCCACTGGGATTACAGGCGTGGGCCACCAAGCCCGGCCTATTCTTAATTTTTGAGCTAATATTTTCCTAGGGCAGTGGATTCTGGCTACACCATGTGTCCAATCTCCTCCGGCACCAGTGCCTCCTCCTCTCATTGAATCCCCTTCTGTCCAGGACTGGGGGGTCACTTGTAGAGCAACCCCTGTGGATGAAGCTGAGGCCGAGAGGGGCCAGGAACCTATAACAGGAACACCCAGCTGAGATTCTCTTGCACAGAAAAGGGAGAAGTTATTTCATCAAGTCTCCCTAGGTTTTCCCTGAGTCACTGGAGGAGCTTTATCACCTGGCTGCAGAGAGGAGGCAGCCGGGGCCCTGGGCTGCAGCCTTGTGAACGGGCGTTTGGTCAGGAGTGGTGGCGCTCACCTGTAATCCCAGCTGCTCAGGGTGCTGAGGCAGGAGGATGGTGAGTTCAAAGCCAGCCTCAGCAACTTAGCGAGGTGCTGAGCAACTCAGTGAGACCTTGTCTCTAAATAAAATGCGAAACAGAGCTGGGGATGTGGCTCTGTGGTTAACTGCCCCTGAGTTCTATTCCCAGTCGCTACCCCCCCAAAAAAAAGAGTTCATAGTTTGCTCAAGGACATGGACCTAGCAGGTTATGGACTTGGGACATGAGCCCAGGGACCTCTGCCTTCAGAGTTCCGATCCTCAGCATGCTGTGTAGCTTGGACCTCGTGGGCTGGGATAGGGAGAGTGGCATGAGCCACGCAGTTCCTGCCTGACATGGGCCCTGATAGGTGGAGCTGGGCATTCAACCCCAGGAAAAAGTTCCTAAGCGCCTCAAGGCAGGGATGCTGGTGTGGTTGCGAGGCCCCAAGGCTCCAGGGAACGGCCCGTGCCAATCATTTCTGCCCTGTTGGCCCACACACCTACTGCTCCAGGGATCCGGAGGCGCTCTCCGGCTCTCCTCCCAGGTTTTCTCTTCTTACCTACACACCGTTCTTGTGTGTTCCCATCCTGGAGTTCTGGCCATTGCTGCAAGTGTCCCCTCCTGTACTGCCCCTGCTTCTAGCCTCCTTCTCCACAAAGGCCTCTGGTGCCAGCAGACGCCTAGGTCACTGCGTACCCAAGGCTCGGGAGGAGGCTCCTCCTCAGAATCCCATATGCCACGCCTGGGGCCCCGGAGCCAAAGGTCCTGTGCAACCCCTCCTGCTTTCAATTAGCTTTCCCTTGTCACCAAGAGTGACCCAGGGCCACGTCCCTGCTCATCAGTGATGCCATGTTTCCTATCGATGAGCCTCCCTTCCATTCTTTGTGCCTTCTGGAGACAAATCACGAATTGAATTTCACCTTCCATCGCTGGAATATGACAGACTGGTGCCTCCAATTAACTCAGTCACCGTGTTGAATAAGAGGCCTGTTGCCTCCTGTGGGGACAGCAGGGCAGGACGAGCCTCCCCTGTCTGGCCCCACTGTCCCCCCCCTTTCTGGTCTGCTGCAGCACCCGGCCTTGGCCATTCCTCTACCACCAAACTCTGATGGGAACCGGCCATGAGCCAGGTTCCCCAGGCCTTTGGCTGGTGACATAGCAGCAAACAAGCAGATGTCTGCCCTGCACTAGAGACAGCCGGGCAGGTGGGGATATCAGAATACCATCATGTCAGGGGTCCCTGGGTGTTTGACTCAATTAAAACTTTAGGGCCCAACACATGGGGACAGGAAAGGGGTCAACAAGAACAATGAGGCCCTGTACTAGGTTCTGGGGATACGGAAAGGAAAGGATGCCAGGGAAAACAAGCCCCAGTGATAAAGCTGGTTGGAGATCTGTGGCCACTGGAGCCGAGCGGGGCCATGACAGCAGGATGCACAGGCCTGTGGCCTCAGAAAGGGGTGCTCTACCCTTTGGTGGGTTCAGGAGTTGCTTTAAGAAATGGTCCAACTTGCTCCATTTTCAAGAGTTCACCAAATGAGCCAGTGGAAGGAAGCACACTTCAGACACCCAGGATGGCACCTGCAGAAGTCTGGGGCAGGCGTGTCAGGGAGCAGGGAAGGATGTATCAGAAATACACACTGAGGCAGGGCGCGGGGGTGCACACCTGTAACCTCAGTGGCTTGGGAGGCTGAGGCAGGAGGATCGCAAGTCCAAAGCCAGCCTCAGCAACTTAGGGAGGCCCTCAGCGACTTAGCAAGACCCTATCCCAAAATAAAAATATAAAAAATGGGCAGGGGGATATAGTTCAGTGGTTAATCCCTGAATTCAGGAAAGGAAGGATGGAAGGATAGAAGGAAGGAAGGAAAAAAGAAAGTGGGGGAGAGACTAAGAGGGACTGAGGGAAAGAAGAAAAAGAAGAAAGGCCCACAGGTGGGGAGACTGATAGTGTCACACCACACGTGACATTGCTCACCAGAGAGGGTGGAGGCGGCAGTGGGCAGTGGGCCAGGTTCTAATCCCCACTCTGCCTCACTCCTTCTGCAGACCTGGGATGTCACATGATTTCCATGAGCTGCCTTGCCCCTTCACTGCTCAGTTAACAAGTATGTGTCCCTGTGTCCGTCACCCAACCCACCCTTACCCTGTAGATCTGCAGAAACCCCCTTGGTGGCCAATGCCATTGACATCGTCATCTGCCTCTTGGATCCTCAACAGCAGTGACATCAGGAGTAGAGAATCGGGGAGGGAGGAGGGGAGGACCCTGGACAAAAGTGAAGGGTTGAGGGGCAGCAGAAGGGATCCCACGCTGGTGGTCCCCAGCTCTCCACATCCAAAAGACTTGGAGGGACAGCTGCAAATGCAAATCCTGGGCCCCTGCAGCCTGATTTGGCAGGAGCCGCGCTGCCCTGAGCCTGCACCTGAGAAGTTTCTGCAGCACGTGGCAGGCCTGAGACCCCGGGACCTGAGGGGGTGCTGGCCCCGCCCCGGCAGAAACATTAGAGGGCCCCAGGGACAGAGCAGGAGGCAGCTCTGAATTCACCAGAAGTGGAAACTCATGCACCATGTCTGCCCCTGGGGTGCTCTTTCCTCCCCGCCCCACCAAGCAGGAGCTTCCAGGATCCCAAGGGCAGTCGGTGAGCACATGGGACTTTGCAGGCCTGGCACCCTGCTGCCTCTGCTCCACTGGATCCCGGGTCCTGGACCAGCTCAGCCCTAAGGTCTCCCTCTCTGCTCACTCTAGATCCTTGGCTTGCTGTTTTCTTTTTGTTATTCTGCTTATTTACTGTTGGCTTTGTATTTCCATCTTTTAGATTACCAAATTAAGTCATGCTTGTGGTAGCAATTTAAGCACAGAAATGACTGAATTAATGCTCGTACCTCTCCTAATCCTACCCCAACACTTCAACATCATCACAGTTAGCAATTTGTGTGTGTTCTTCTATGGATAGTGTACACACACACACACACACACACACACCATATATACATACATGCATACATAGTACATATACATAGATATATATACATAAAATGTGTGTACACACGTATCTTCAAACAAGTTTTGCTTTGCTTTCATTTAGTTTTACAATACTATGGAGTTCTAGGTGCAGGATGTATATATATATATATATATATATATATATATATATATATATATATATAATGTATCCCTTCGCCAAAAGAAAAAAAAACAGTGTTCATCTTTCCCCAACAGTAGTGCAAATCCTCACAGTTCCTGAACAGCCGTGGTAGCTAGGCTGACTTACCCATCTCCCATTCCCAGGCCTTTTCCTGACATTTTGCAAACCTGGATTGTGTTCCTGTGTACTCTCTTTCCATGGCACCTCCCAGTCCTAATGGACAAATTCCCTCTTGTGGGGTTGCTTATTTCTGATAGTCAGTCCCCTGGCCCTGGGCCTCAACATCTGTCCCCTCTTTTTCTTACCCAACCCAAGTGCTATGAGACTTCAGCTTCCTGCACCGCCACAGCAATGAGGAACAGCCATCGGGGACAGAGCCTGGACACTGTCCAGGGGCAGGAAGGTGACCCCGACAGCCAGTTGTAGGTCCAGAGTTGCCACTGCGTCGAGTGTCCCTTTTGATTGACACCTCGGCCATCAGTCCCAACTTTAAACACTTGTTTTTCCTCTTTGCTCAACTTAGATAACAAGATGGCCAATGGCACCACGGAAACTTTCTTTGTTTTTATGAATACAGCAAAACTACGTACAAAGTTCCCATTTTACAGGTTTAGGAAAAGAGAAGCCAATTCATTGTAGTGAAATAACAACTCAGCAGCCCACCGGCGCTCGCATGATAAGCACCAGGTACAGCCACACCACTGATAAGAAACCATCTTGACCACCTCGCTGTGCCAAGAGTCTTTCTTCTTGGCGTGGTTCCCAAGGGGGAGAGGACGGAGTAAACATGATTAAATTATCAGGCAGAAACACATGACTGTGAATAATTGGCTCTTGTGTTTCATGAGTCCTAACCTCACACTCCAGAACGTTTATTCCCTTTATTTCAAAATGTTTATTTACTTTTCTCCATTGACTTTAATTAATTTTGCCTTTGGCTCATAAACAGGTGAAACTGAAAACTTTTTTATTTGCATTTATCTGGAAGCAACCTAACTAATTAAACTTTGCAGCTCGGTTTCACTCTGCCGTGCCTGAGCTGTAGGAAAATGGCTTCAGATTGCAGGTGAGTGGCTGCTTTTCTGACAGGAAGTGGAAGGAATCTGGGGACTTGTGGAGGCTCCCATAAATGATGAAGGTCAGGCCTGCCTGGGGTCTCTAGGTCCTTCCTCTCCCTACCTTGCACGGCCGTATTAGTGGCTCCTCTTCTCCCTGGGGTGAGACCTAGAGACCCCAGGCTGCGTTTCGCACATCCCTCAGCAGTGCAGAGCAAAGCAAGATGGAGATGAGCCATCAGCATCCCTATTTCCAGTAGTGCCACTCAGCTGGCAAAACGGAGAAGGGCCAAGTGCCAAGGTGAAGGGCGCAGCTTAGCCCGACAAACCTCTAGTGCCTCCCTGAAACCCCAGGAGTAGAAAAAACAAGAGGATGCCCATTTTTAATGTAGAAATCAAGATGCTGTGTTAAAGATCTGCAAACATTTAATTGATAAAGGATTAGTATCCAGATCATATAAAGAAGCCCTACATGCTAAAGTCCAATAAATGCAATTTAAAAAACTAAGAAATACAAAGTCATTTCACAAGCATAACTACCCATAAATGTATAAAAAGCTGCTCAAATTCAGTTACCATCAGCAAAATCCAAACAGCAATCACATACAATCATGAATAATTTGTGTCTAACTGACTGGTAGGTATTGAGTCTAAAAATGCCAAGCAGTGGCTGCAACCTGGGAAAACAGAGGCTCTCAGGATATTCAGCTTCATTCTCATGTCAGGAGCATAAACCAGAATAACTTTGAAGATCAGTACATCGTTATCTACCATGTAGAAGATGTGCAACCTGTTTGCAGGACTTACCTGCAAGGAATGCACATTTCTGCACCTGGTTATGAGGCCAAGGACAGTCCTAGGTGCATTGCTAGTGGTAGAAAATCCAGGAAGCAATCTCTGTGCTCACTGACCACAGTCCAGCAAAGTGGCTGACAGTACAGGCTTCCTATGTCCCCTGCATAGCTGGGCATGCAAAACAGCATTTGCAGGAAAATGCTGAGTGTGATCCCCTTTGTATACAATTAAAAGCTCATATGTGCAGAGATGGATAAGGAGTAAAAGCATGAGGCAAAACAATGAATAGTGGATGGATTTTAGATTGCAGATGCTCCTTTACCTGGTAGGAAAGGTGGGTACTAAGACCAGGTAAAATCAAGGCTCATCCAAAGTAGATGAGGGATAGCTAGTCTATCAGATGATTGAGTCAGGCTTTCTAAGAAGCATGGATAAGCTGCAGCCATGAGCTGATGGCTTCATGTAACAGAGAAGAATATACAATCTTCCCCCTTGGAATTCTTAAAAGCTGGCTGACTAAATCAGGGTGAAACCCCCTGCATTTAATAGGAGTTCACATGGAAATAAAGTTGGAGTCTCAGCTGAACCTAAAGGATCACAGGTCAAAGAGAACCTTTTGTTGAAGTGGCAGCCTTGGAAACAGTGGCCACCTGCCCCTGCAGCTTAGGTCAGGCCATCTTGTATGTTATGTACCTCTTGCTCCCAGAGCTTGACTTGAGCAGGAAATTGACCAACTGTCACACGGCCATCAAGGAAAGATAGATCCACATAGAAGATGTGGGCTCATCAGAGCTAAGAATTTCCAGAAGCTTGATTCTGGCTGTTACCCCAAATCTCAGCCAGGTCAGAGGGGCCCAAAGAGGCAGTGGGCTGCCTATCAGGCATGAGCTAGGGTCCCAGGTATGGCTAAGCAGAAGCTAGATACTTCCCTCCCTGTCCTAGACCCAAGCAGAACAGAATCCAAGGGCAGGTGGAGGGCTCCATCCCTCTCCATAAGTTTCCTTCTCAGGACAAGGAAGAGATATGGCCCCGCCCAGCAGACATTCCAGAAAAAAAGTTCTGCTGGAGTCCTGCTGCTGTGAACCCCGAAGCCTCTTTGTGCTCAAACACTTTTGTGGTTCAAAGAGAGAAAAACAACAACAGAAACTATGCACATTTTTCTTCCTCTAAAGATTGTAAAGAAATGAGGGAAAAGCTGGCTTCCTCCGTGTTTTTATAGAAATATAAAGCAGGTGTCCTCTGTGACGGGGAGATTTCTCTCCCTCTAAATCCAGCAGGCCCCTGACGGAGCTTAAGCGGGAGACTCTGTCACCCATTCATCTTCCTGAGCCACTTTACCACACTTCTGAAAAGATAACAATGCTCCCAGGCAGTGGAGACCTTGAGATTTAGAGGCCACCCCTCATGCGGTTTATGAATTGAGCCTAGAAGACACCTGTGTCATTAGCTGACGCACAGGCCCAGGTGGCCTTCACTGCCTAGACACTCAGGAAAGTGATCAGAACCTTCTTTGGGTGCTAAGCACTGGTGTGTGTCTGCAGTTCAGCCCCATCCTGCTCCCTCCACCCTCCCCAGCCCTGCTGTTCTTGGCAGAGCCCCACTGTGGGCTCTGAGCCCTCAGGTCCCAGGCTCCAACCCCGATCCCACCACACCCAGCCCTGTGACCCCAGTAAGCCACCTCTGCTGCCCCATCAACAGGATGCTCCAGAGTCTCTGGGGTCAAGGACACAAGTTATTGCGTGGCAGGGCTCTGAGCTTCCTGGGCACTCACTGCAGTGGGCTCAGCCGTGGCCAGCAGAGAGGTCAGATCCAGATCCCTGGAAGGGGTAGGTGGGAGCTTTGGAGGAGGAAGCTTTGCAGCTGTGATTAGGTGAATGGTCCGGAGGTGGGAAGTACCCTGTGTCCTCCTGGAGCACCCTAGCACCCACTCGAGTGTCCTGGCAAGAAAAGCAGAGGGAGGTGGCCGACATGCAGAAGGCAGTGCGGGGAGAGGTGAAGAGCAGGTGATCCCCTGCAGCCTCCCCTCCTTGACATTGAACCCACAGCCTCCGACAATGAGTGTCAGGGGCTCTAAGCTCCCAGTTTGTGGTACTTGGTACAGCAGCTCCAGGAAATGGACCCCGTCAGTGACAAGCAAGTCATTGGTGTCACTGTGTCAACCCTCAGGGGACAAAGACCTGGTCCCACTGTGCACAGCATGGAGCAAATCTCCAGTAGATCCTTGCTGGATTCAGTAGTCAGAGTGATGCCTCCATCTGTCTGTCTGTCTGTCTGTTTCCCTCCCTCTCTGTCTCCCTCTCTCTCCCCTTTACTCTCACTCCCCTTTCTTTTGTTCTGAATGAACTTTAACCCCTAAAAATCATCAGGCAACTTTTCCTTTGATCTCTGCCCTGATTGCTGGCCCTTTCCTTTCTTCCCCTGCCCTGGGGAGGGCTCTGCTGGCCTTTTGGTGAAGGGGTTCTGTAGGGTTCCGGGCAGGCTCACAGCGCTCTACTGCTTGCCTGGGGTCTCTCTGCTGAGGTGGGTCTTGGAATGGCAATATATTGAGCGGTGCTGGGCTGAACATGTCTGGCTGAGGGGGTGTGTGTGTGTGTGTGTGGGTGTGTGAGAGAGAGAGAGAGAGAGAGAGAGAGAGAGAGAGAGAGAGAGAGAGAGAGATCAAATCCAGCAAAAGCAGAAAATTCAAGAGCAGGGAAGACAGTAGTTGGCTGGCATGTGCCCAGGGCTTCTCAACTTGACTTGCAAGTACAGCCTCAAAGTTCCCGGCTCTTCAAAGTCTTTGC
The DNA here is from genome assembly GCF_045843805.1 of Urocitellus parryii. NCBI lineage: Eukaryota > Metazoa > Chordata > Mammalia > Rodentia > Sciuridae > Urocitellus > Urocitellus parryii. Next base: position 3,037,349 of record NW_027551763.1, read on the forward strand.
CCCCTCTCCTAGTGGGGGGCAGCAGGCTCCAGATAGAGAGTGGTGCTGCTTTCAGACCCTGCTGCCTCTTTGGTTCAGTAAATGGGCGAGTTATTTTATACAAGAAAATGTTTTCAAGGCTTCAGTGCTAAGTAACATTCACAGAGTCGGGGAGCGGGTCTTCCCCAGTCAGAGAGAATCACCAAATATACTCCAAAGTCCCATGAGGCCAGTCACAGGATGCTTTTGGTGTGGCCTTGAACATGTTTTCTTTTCCCCTCTGCCCAGCACGTGGTCACACTACTGAACAACTTTGTGTAAGCACCTCTTCTCTCCCAGGAGGGTGAGGGCCAGGTATAGGGTGGGAGAGCCTTATCCTTCTGGGTCCCCACAGCCTGCTCCAGGGCCTGCCCAGATATGTGCCTGCAGCCAGAGGAGCTGAACCCAGTGGGAGGTCAGCGACACACAGGTGGCATGACTTCTCTCTCGGAGTGTGGGTCAGGACTGACCGATGAAGGCCCGTCTCACATCTGAAAGGTGGGGATCTTGGATTGTGTGAAGTGCAGAGGGGGTGTTGGCACTGGTGGGCTGCTGGGGTGTCTCTGAGCCCCTGAATTACAGGCAGGGAGACTTCACTGGGACACTCAGCGTACTGTGTTGGGCTCCTGCAATTGTCATAGATCCCCTTGACCTGTCCACAGACGGGCTCTGGGTGATCCTTGTTTGTACAGGTGACTATTATTGTGCAAGATGTCCTGTTTCTGATCCATGCAGCTCCCTGGCCCTCAGTGAAGGGGTCACTGCCCCCGCACCTCCATGGACACACCATCACGTCCACTCTGCCCTGTCGCTCCACTTCCTACCCTGGAGCCCTCGGTGTTGCTCACTCCTGATGACATCCCTGGGATCGGAAAGGCTGTGGTGGAATTTACAGATTGGCCTTCTCTCCCTGGCCACACTCGTCCTTTGTGAGACCTTCCTATCAGACTGGTTTCCTCCTGTCCAGAGCACAGCATGGCCACCCCCACACTGCTCTAGGGTGGCACGATGTTCCATATTACTGCTGTCAATGGAAGTAACGTGGCCACCCCGCTCCCATAGGAGGGAGAGTTGGATCTGGCCAGCACCTGCTGCCGCTGAATATGACAGCATCCTCTGTGACCTCAGACTGCAGCGGTCTGGGCCGCGGCACTGACCTTGCTGCATCTGGTCTGACCACCTCAGGTTCCCCGCAAGAAGTCCCCACCCCTGTGGGTGATCTGGTGAGGCTGTGCCAGGTCACCACACACTGAGTGCTTCAAAATGCAAATTATGTCCTTATACTTCCAGGGACAGAAACTCAAAGTCAATATCACCAAGCTGAAGTCAAGGTGTGCCTTTCCCTCTGGAGTCTCCATGGGGAGAATCTGTCCCCTTGAATTCTCTGGCTTCTGGAGACGCCTGCCTGTCCTGGCACATCAAGCCTCTCTTCCATCTTGGGACGCAGCAGAGTGGGCTCCCCAGGCCTGGCTCACTGGCCTCTCATCCCCTTGTCATGTTCCTTCCTCTGGCTCCAACTCTCTTGTCTCCCTCTACCAGGGTCCTGTGACTGATTGGGCCACCTAGCTGACTGGGGAGCAGGACTGGGGGAGCAGGGTCCAGGAGGAGTAGAACCAGGTGCAGCAGGGCCCACGGAGAGTAGGCCTACAGAGAGCAGGGCCCAGGAGAGCAAGACTAGGGGGAACAGCACCCACAGGGAGTAGGGCCAGGGGAGCAGGGCTGATAGCAGGACCAGGGCCAGCAGGGCCCAGGGGAAGCAGGGCTCAGGGGAAGTGGGGAACAGGGAAATGAGGGCCTATGGGGAGCATAACCAGGAGGATCAAATCCCAGGGAGCATGGCCAGGTGGGAGCAGGGCCCAGGGGAGCAGGTCCAGGAAGAGCAGGGCCCGGGAGGGCAGGACCAGTATGAGCAGGACACTGGGAGCAAGGCCAAGGGGAGAAGGGCCAGGGAGAGCAGGTGCCAGAGGAGCAGGGCCCAGGGGGGCAGATCCAGGGAGAAAAGGGCCAAGGTGAGCAGGGCCAGGGGGAGAAGGGCCCAGGGAGAGAAGTACCAGGGGGAGCAGGGCCTGAGGAAGCAAGCGCAAAGGAAGCAGGGAAAGGGGGAGCGGGGCCCAGGAGAAGCAGGTAACAGCGTGAGCTAGGCCCAGGGTAGCATGGCCCATGTGCAGCAAGACCATGGGGAGCAGGGCCCAGGGGGAGAAGGGCCCAGGGGTAGCAGGGCACAGGGGAGTAGGGCCCAGGAGGAGCAGGGCCCAGGGGTAGCAGGGCGCAGGGGAGTAGGGCCCAGGAGGAGCAGGGCCCAGGGGAGGTCGACCAGGGAGAGAAGGTGCCAGAGGAGCAGGGCCCAGGGAGCATGGCCAGGTGGGAGCAGGGCCCAGGGGAGCAGGTCCAGGGGGAGCAGGACACAGTGGGAGCAGGGCCAGGGAGAGCAGGTGCCAGAGGAGCAGGTCCCAAGGGAGCAGAGCCAGGGAGAAAAGGGCCAGGGGTAGCAGGGCCAGGGGCAGAAGGGCCCAGGGAGAGGAGTTCCAGGGGTAGCAGGGCCCAGGGAAGCAGGCCCAGGGGAAGCAGGGCCATGGAAAGTAGGGCTCAGGAGAAGCAGGGAACAGGGGGAGAAGCGCCCGGGGGACCAGGGCCCATGGGGAACAAACGAGGGGGAGCAGGGTCCAGGAGGAGATGGGCCCAGGGGGAGTAGATCCCAGGGGAGCAGGGCCAAGGGGAACACAGCAGGGGAGTAGGGCCAGGGGAAGCAGGGCCCAGGAGAGCAGGGCCCAGGTGAGTAGGGCCAGGGGGAGCATGGTCAGGGTTAGGGCCAGTAAAAGCACGGCCCATGGGGAGCAGGGCCCATAGGGAGCAGGGCCATTAAAACAGGACCAGAGGGAGCAGGGTCCAGGGGAGCAGGATCAGGGGGAACAGGGCCAAGGGAATGATGTGCAGGGAAGCAGGTCCAGGGGGAGCAGGTCCAGGGGGAGTTAGGAGCAGGGAAGCAGGAACAGGGGGATCAGTTCCTAGGAGGAGCTCGGCCCAGAGGGAGTGGAACCCAAGGTAAGCAGGACTAGGGGGAGCAGGTCCTGGGGAATCAGGGCCAGAGGGGAGCAGGGACTGGGGAAGAGGGCCTGGGGAAGCAGGGCCTGGGGAGCAGTGTCAGGGAAAGAGGGTCAGGGGAAGAGGTCCAGGGGAAGCAGGGCCCAGGGAAGCAGGACCAGGGGGAGCAGGACCCAGGGGGATGGCCCAGGGGGAGCAGGGCCCAGGGGAACAGGGCCCAGGAGGAGCAGAACCAGGAGAAGCAGGGCCCAGGGGAATAGGACTGGGGGGAGTATGGCCCCAGGGAGCAGGGCCTGGGAGAGCAGGGTATGGGGGTGCAGGACCCTGGGGAGCAGGGCCCAGGGAGAGGAGTACCAGGAGGAGCGGGACCCAGGAGATCAGGGATAGAGGGAGCAGAGCCCACAGGGGGTAGGGCCAGGGGGAGCAGGACCAGAGGAGCAGGGCCTAGGGGGAGCAGAACCAGGGGGATCAGGGCCCAGGGAGCAGGGCCAGGGAGAACAGGGTCAGGGGGAGCAAGGCCAGAGGGAGTGGGGCCTGTGGAAGCAGGACTAGGGAGAGCAGGGCCTAGGGCAGCATGGCCTGGGGGAGCAGGATACAGGGGGAGCAGGGCCCATGAGAACAGGGCCAGGAAGAGAAGGTACCAGTGGAGCAGGGCCCACTGAGCAGAGCCAGGATAAAAGGGCCAGGGGGAACAGGGACAGGGGGAGAAGAGACCAGGGAAGCAGGGCCAGATGAAGCAGGTCCCAGGAAAGTAGGGCCCAGGGGAGCAGGGCCAGGGGGATCAGGGCCCAAGGGAGCAGGGCCGAGGGGGAGCAGGGCCCAGGAGTAGCAGGGCACAGGGAAACAAGGGCCAAGGGGGAGCAGAGCCCAGTGTAACAGGGCCCAGGGGAGCAGGGCCCATGGGTAGCAGGGCCTTGGGTAGCAGGACCATGTGGAGCAGGGACGAAGGACAGCAGGACCAAGGGATTAGGGCCAGGGGAGCAGGGCCCATGGGGAGCAATGCCAGGGGGAGCAGGTACCAGGGAAAGAAGGGCCCAGGGGGAATAGGGCCCAGGAAAGCAGTGCCAGGGGGAGCAGGGCCCAAGAAAGCAGGCGCAGAGGGAACAGGGTCACGGAGATCAGGGCCAGGGGGAGCGAGGCACAAGGAAGCAGGACCAGGGGGAGTAGGGCCCAGGAGCAACTGGGCCCAAAAGGAGTGGAGTCCAGGGGGAGCAGAACCAGGGTATGAGGGCCTGGGGCAGCAGGGCCAGAGGGGAGCAGAATGAGAAGAAGCAGGGCCCAGGGGAGAGGGCCGGGGGAAGCAGGGCCAGGGGAGCTGTGCCAGAAGAAGAGGGTCAGGGGAAGCAAGGACCAGGTGAGCAGGGCCAGGAGGAGCAGGGCCTGGGCGAACAGGACAAGAGGGAGCAAGGCCTGGGGGAACAGAGCCAGGGGGATCAGGGCCAGAGGGAGTGGGGCCAATGAGGAGCAGGACTCAGTGGGAGTGGAGCCCAGGGGGAAGCAGGCCAGGAGGAGCAGGTCCCAGGAGATGTGGGGATAAGGGGGAGCATGGCCCAGGGTATCACAGCCCATGTGGAGTAAGACCATGGGGAGCAGGGCCCAAGTGGAGCAGTGTCCAGGGGGTGCAGGGCTTGGGGAAGCAGGGCCCAGAAAGAGCAGGGCCAGGAGGAGGGTCCATGGGGACCAGAGTCATGGATATCAGGACCAGGTAGAGCAGGGCCCAAGGAGAGCAGGACCAGAGGTTTAGGGCCAGGAGGAGCAGGGCCCATTGGGAGCAGTGCCAGGGGTAGCAGGGCCCAGGAATGCAGGACCAGAAGGAGCACGACCCAGGGGAGCAGGGCCCAAGGGGGCAGGGCTGGGGGAACACGGATAGGGGACCAGGACCAGAGGGAGCAGGGCCCGGGGAAGCAAGACCAGGGGAAGCAGGGCCCAGGGAGAGCAGGTCCCAAAACAGCAGGGCCCAGGGAAGCAGAGACAGGGGGAGCAGAGCCAGGGAGAAAAGGGCCAGGGGGAGCAGGGCCAGATGGAGAAGGGCCCAGGGAGAGCAGTACCAGTAGGATCAGGGCCCAAGGATGCAGGCCCAGGGGAAGCAGGGCAAGGGGGAACAGGGCCAGGGGCAGCAGGGCTCTGGAGAAGGAGAGATCATGGGGAAAGGGCACTGGGGAGCAGGGCTCATGGGGAGCAAGACCAATGGGGGCAGGACCAGGGGGAGCAGGGTACAGAAAAGCAGGGCACTGGAGCAGCAGGGCCCAGAGAAGTAGGACCAGGTGAAGCAGGGCCCAGGGGAGCAGTGCCAGGGGGAATATGGCCAGGGGATTAGGGTCAGAAAGAGCAAGGCCCATAGGGAGAAGGGCCAGGGGGAGCAGGGCTCTGGAAAGCAGGACCAGAGGGAGCCAGGCCCAGGAGAGCATGACCCAGGGGAACAGTGCCAGGGGGAGCATGGCCAGAGGGAATGGGACTCAGTGAAGGAGGACCAGGGCTAAGGGGGGGCATGTCCCAGGGGGAGCAGTGCCCAAGGGAGCAGGGCCAGGAGGATGAGGGCCCATGGAGAGCCAGACCAGGGGGAGCAGGGCCCAGGGGGAGAAGGGCCCACTGGGAGCAGGGCACAGAAGTGCAGGGCCCAGGGGAGCAGGGCCCAAGGGAGCTGGGTCAGTGGGAGTAGGGCAACAGGGAGCGGGGCCCTGGGAAGCAGGACCAGGGGGAGCAGGGCTCAGGGGAGAAGGGCCAGGGAAAGCAGGTCCCAGAGGGTTAGGACCCAGGGAAGCAGAGCGAGGGGGAGCAGAGCCAGGGAGAAAAGGGCCAGGGGGAGCAGGGCTAGGGGAGCAGGGCCCAGGAGGAGCTGGGTCCAGGAGAACCAAGGCATAGGAGGAGCAGAACCCGGGGGATCAGGACACAATGGATCAGGACTGGAGTGAGTAGGGCCCAGGGGAGCATGGACAGGCAGAGCTGGGTCCAGGGGGAGCAAGATGAGGTGGAGCAGGGCCCAGGGAGAAGAGGACTAGGGGGAGCAGGGCCCAGGAGAGCAGGGCTAGGGAGTGCAGAGTCCATAGGGAGTAGGGCCAGGGGGAGCAGGGCCAAGGATCAGGGCCAATGGGGAACAGTGTCAGGGAGAGCATGGCCCAGGAGAGCACGGCCCAGGGGAGCAGGGCCATGGGGAGTGGTGCCAGGGGGAAAAAGGCTAAGGGGAGAAGGGCCCAGGGAGAGAAGTACCAGGGGGTGCAGGGCCCTGGAGTGCAGGCCCAGGGGAGCAGGTCCCATGGGGAGCAGCGGTTGGAGGTGCAAGGCCCAGGGGAGCAGAGTTTGGAATAGCAGGGCACAGGGAAGCAGGACCTAGGAGAGGACGGCCAGGGGGACAGTTCTATAGGGAGTAGAGCCTAGGAAACAGGACCGGGGGAGCAAGGCCAAGGGGGAGCTAGGTCCAGGAAAGCAGGACCAGAGGGAGCAGGGCCCAGGGTAGCAGGGCGTAGAGGAGCAGAGCCAGGGGGAGCTGAGCTAGGGAGAAAAGGGTGAGGTGGAGCAGGGCAAGGTGGAGAAAGGCCCAGGGAGAGCAGTACTAGGGCAAGCAGGGCCCAGGGGAGCAGGCCCAGGGGCAGCAGGGCAGGGGGAAGCAGGACACAGGGGGTGCCGGGCCTAGGGGATCAGGGCCAGGGAGAGCAAGTTACAGGGCAAGAAGGGCCAGGGGAGCAGAGACAGTGGGAGCAGATCCAAGTAGAAGAGGGCCATGTGGAGAAGGGCCCAGGGAGAGCAGTACCAGGAGGATCAGGGCCCAGCAGTGCAGGCCCAGAGGAAGCAGGGCAAGGGGAAACAGAGCCAGGGGGATCAGGGCTCCGGACAATCATGGATCCGGGGGAAAGCACCCGGGGGAGCAGGGCTTATGGGGAGCAAGACCAGGGAGAGCAGAGCTCAGGGGGAGCAGGGTGCAGAAAAGCACAGCCCAGGAGCAGCAGGGCCCAGGGCAGCAGGGCCAGGTAACCCAGGGCCCAAGAGAGCAGGGCCCAGGGGAGCAGTGCCAGGGGGAGTATGGCCAGGGGATTAGGGCCAGGAAGAGCAAGGCTGCTAAGGAGAAGGGCTAGGGGGAGCAGGGCCCTAGAAAGCAGAACCAGAGGGATCCAGGCCCAGGGGAGCAGGACCCAGGGGAGCAAGGCCAGGGGGAACAGTGACAGGGGAAGAATGGCCAGAAAGAATGGGGCCCAGTGAAGCAGGATCAGGGGGATCAGGGCTAAGGGGCAGGGCCCAGGGTGAGCAGAGCCCAGAGGTAGCAGTGCCAGGAGGAGTGGAGCCCATGGGGGAGCAGGGCCCAAGGGAGCAAGGCCAGGAGGAGCAGGGCCCATGGGAAGCCAGACCATGGTGATCAGGGGCCAGGGAGAGAAGGGCCCAGGGGAAGCTGGGCCCAGGAGAGCAGGTCCCAGGGCAGCAGGGCCAAGGGGGATCAGGGTTCATAAGGAGCTGAGACCATGGGGAAGCAGGGCCCAGAGGAGCAGAGCCAGGAGGAACAGGGCCCAGGGCCAGCAGGACCAGAGGGAGTAGGGCATAGGGGGTGCAGTACCAGAAGGAGTACAGCCCAGGGGCCCAGGGGAGCATGGCCTGGGGGGACCAGGGCCTCGGGGAGCAGGACACACTGGAGCAGGGCACAGTGGAGCAGGGGTCATGGAGAGTAGGGCCCAGAGAGCAGGACCCAGGGTTGCAGAGCCAGGGGGAGCAGTGTCAGGAGAAAAAGGCCGGGGGGAACAGGGCCAGGGGAAGCAGGGCCCAGGAGAGCAGGGCCCAGGGGAGCAGGGCCAGGGTGGGTACAGGGCCCAGGGGAGCAGGACTGGGGTAGTAGGGCTCAGGGGAGCAGGGCCAGGAGGCGCAGGACCCAGGGAGAGGAGGACCAGAGGGAGCAGGCCACATAAGAGCAGGTCTAGGGGGAGCAGAGCCCAGAGGGAGTAGGGCCAGGGGGAGAAGGGTCAGGGGAACAGGGTCCATGGGGAGACGGGCTAGGAAGAGTAGAGCACCCAGGGTAGCAGGATCCAGGTGAGCAGGGCCAGGGGGAGGATGGCCAGGGGGTATAGGGCCAGGGGGAGAAGGGCACAGAGCAGTACCAGAGACAGCAGGGACTGGGGGAGCAGGCTCAGGGGGAGCAAGGCCCAAAGGGAGCATCAAAAGGGGGAGTATGGCCCCAGGAAACAGGGCCAGGGGGATCAGGGTGACAGGGAGTAGGGCCCTGGGAAGCAGGACCAGTGGGAGCAGGGCCAAGGGGGAGCAGGGCCCAGGGGAGAAGGGCCAGGGAGAGCAGGTCCCAGAGGGTCAGGGCCCAGGGGAGCAGAGCAAGGGGGAGCAGAGCCAGGGAGAAAAGGGCCAGGGGGAGCAGGGCCAATGGGAGCAGAGCCCAGGGGAGCAGGTCAAGGGGTAGCGGGGAAAGGGGGAGCAGGGAAAGGGGAGCAGGGCCAGGAGGCACAGGGACCAGGAGAAGGAGGTAACAGGGACAGAAGGGCCCCAGGGAGCAGGGCCCATGGGGACCAAGACCCGGTGAGGCAGGGCCTAGGAGTAGAAAGGCCCAGGGGGAATAGGGCCCAGGAAAGCACCAGGGGGAACAGGGCAAGGGGAAGGAGGGTGCAGGAAATCAGTGACAGGCGGAACAGGGCCAGGGGAGCAGGTCCAGGGGGAGCGAGACGCAGGGAAGCCGGACCAGTTGGAGCAGGGCCCAGGGAGAGATGGGCCCAGGGGTAGCAGAGCCCAGGGGGAACAGAATCAGGGGTGCAGGGCCTGGGGGAGCAGGGCCAGTGGGGACCAGGATGAGAGGGAGCAGGACCCGGGGTAACAGGACTTGGGGGAGCAGGGCTGGGAGAGGAGTGCCAGGGGGAAGAGGACCAGGAGAAACAGGGCCCAGGAAAGCAGGACCAGGTGGAGCAGGGCCCACAGGGAGCAGGGCCCAGGGGGCACGGGGCCCAGGGGGACCAGGGCCCAGAAGGAGCAGAACCAGGGGAAGCAGGGCCCAGAGGAGCAGGACTGGGGAGAGCAGGGCCAGGGGGATCAGGGCCCAGGGGTAGCAGGACCAGGGAGCGCAGGGCCCAGGGAGAGGAGGACCATGAGGAGCAGGGCCCAGGAGATCAGGGCTAGGGGGTGCAGAGCCAACAGGGAGTAGGGCCAGGGAGAGCAGGGCCAGGGAATCACAGCCCATGTGGAGCAGGGCCAGGGGCAGAGGGCCCAGGGAGAGCAGGGCCCAGGAGAGCAGGGCTAAAGTGAGCAGAGCCCAGGGGGACCAGAGCTCAGAGTGGAGCAGGGCCCAGGGGAGCAGGACCAGAGGGAGAAGAGTCAAGGGAACAGAGCCCACTGGGAGCAGGGCCAAGGGAAGCAAGGCCAGAGGTAGCAGGTCCCATGGGGAGCAGGGCCAGGGAGAGCAGGCTCAGGGGAGCAGGGCCTGGGAGGGAGCAGGACCAGGTGGAGCAGGGCCCAGGAGGAGCAGGTCCCAGGTGGAGCAAGGCCCATGGGGAACAGGGCCCAGGGTGAGAAAAACAATGGGTGCAGGCCTCAGGGTGAGAAGAACAATGGATGCAGGCCCCGGGGGAGCAGGGCCATGGGGGAGCAGGACAAGAAGGAGCAGTGCCCAGGGCAGCAGGACCTGGGACAGTAAGGCCAGGGAGAGCAGGGTCAGGGGGAGGAGGGCCAGTGGGAACAGGGCCCAGGGAAGCAAGACCAGAGGCAGTAGGGCCCAGGTGGAGCAGGGCCCAGGGGCAACGTGTCCCAGGGTGACCAGGGGCCAGGAGGAGCAGAACCAGTGGGAGCAGGGCCCTGGCAGCAGAGCCAGGGGGCATTAGGGCCCAGAGGAGCAGTGCCAAGAAGAGCAGGGCCCAGGGGGAGTAGGGCCCAGGGGGATTAGGGCCCAGGGGAACAGTGCCAAAGGGAACAGAGCCAGGGGAGGAGGGCCAGGGGAAACAGGGCCTTGGGGAGCAGATCCAGGGCAAGAGGGGCCCAGGGAAGCAGGACCAAGCAGAGCAAGGCCAGGGGGAGCAGGGCCCAGGGTGAATAAAGCCCAGGGGGGAGCAGGGCCTGGGGAGCAGGACCAGGGGGATCAGGGCCCAGGGTGAGCAGGAGTAGGGGTATCAGGGCCAGGGGAGGAGGCCCAGAGGAAGCAGAGCCTTGGGGAGCAGGGCTTGGGTGAGTAGGGCCCAGTGGGAGAAGGGCTCAGGGAGAGTGGCCCCAGGGAAACCAGGTCCCAGGGGAAGCAGGACCAGGGGGAGCAGGGCCCAGAGGAGCAGGTCCAGAGTGAACAGGTCCCATGGGGAGCTGGCTAGGTAAAATAGGACCCAGGGAGGAGGGAAATGCGAAGCAGGGCAGGCAGAAAAGGGCCAGGGAGACAAGGGCCCAGGAAGAACATTACCAGGGGGAGCAGGGCTCTGGAGAGCAGGACTAGGTGGAGCAGGGCCCAGGGGTAGCAGGGGTAGGGGAACAAGGCACAGAGGTGCAGGTGTAAGGGGAGCAGGGATAGGGGGAGCAGGGCCAGAGGGAGCAGGGCCAGGGGGAGTGGGCCTAGGGTAACCAGGGCTCATGGGGAGCAGAACCATGGGGAGCAGGGCCCAGGGGATCAGGACCAGGGGGTGCAGGTCCCATGAGGAGCCGGGCCAGGTAGAATAGGGCCCAGGGGAACAGGGACATGCGAAGCAGGGACAGCGGGAAAAGGGAAAGGGGTACAAGGGCCCAGGGAGAGCAGTACCAGGGGGATCAGGGCTCAGGAGAGCAGGACCAGGGGGAACAGGGCCCAGGGCTAGCAGGGGTAGGGGGAGCAAGGCACAGGGATAGGGGAAGCAGGGTCAGGGGGAGCAGGGCCCAGGGGAGCAGGACCAGGGGGACCAGGGTCCAGTGGGAGCAGGGACAAGGTGGATTGGGCCCAGGGAAAGCATGGCCCAGGGGGAACATAACCATGGAGAGGGGAGCCCAGGGGAATAGGACCAGGGAGAGCATAACTCAGGGGGAGCAGGGCCCAGGAGAGCAGGATCAAGGGGGAGCAGGGCCGAGGGGGAGCAGAACCCAGCGTGGAGCATAGCCCAGGGGAGCAGGGCCAGGAAGAGCAGGGTCCAAGGGGAGCAGGACCAGAGAGAGCATAGCCCAGGGGAGCAGGGCCAGGGAGAGCAGAACACTGGAGGAGCATGGCCATGTGGGAGCATGGCCAGGGGCACCAGAGCCCAGGGGAGCAGGGGTATTGAGAGCAGGGTCCAAGGGCAGCAGGGCCCAGGGGAACAGGGGGGAGAGCAAGGCCACAGGGAGCAGGGCCTGGAGATGCAGGAGAAGGGGGAGCAGGGCCAAGGGGGAGCAGGGCCCAGGGGAGCAGGGCCAGGAGGATCAGGGTCCAAGGGAAGCATAGCCAGAGGAAGAAGATCCCAGGGGATGCAGGCCAGGGAGAGCAGGACTCAGGGGGAGAAGGGCCAGGGGGAGTAGGGTGACGGGGAGAAGGGCCCAGGGAAAGCATTACCAGGGGGAGAAGGCCCAGGGCAAGAAGGGCCTGAGGGATCAGGGCCCATGGGAAGCAAGACCAGGGGGAGCAGGACGCAGGTGAGCAGGGCCCAGGGAATCAGGGCCAGGGGGAGCAGGGCCAGGGGATTAGGGCCAGGAGGAGCAGAGCCCATGGGGAGTAAGGCCAGGGGGAGCAGGGCCCAGGGGGAGAGCAGGACCAGTAGATTAGGGCCAGGGGGATCAGGGCCCATGGGGAGCATTGCTAATGGTAGTAGGGCCCAGTGGAGCAGGGCCAGGGTGAGCAGGGCCCAATGGGAGCAAGCCCAGAGAGATCAGGGCACTGGGGAGCAGGACCATGGGGAGCAGAGCCAGGGGGAGAATGGCCCAGGGAGAGCTGGACCTAGGGGGAGCGGGGCAAGGGGAACAGGGCCCTGGAGTGCAGTGCCAGGGGGAAGCAAGGCCCATGGGGAGCCATTACAGTGGGATCAGTGTGCAAGGCAACAGGGCCCAGGGAAGCACCCCCAGGGGAGAATAACCAGAGGGAGCAGGCTCATAGGGAGCAGGGCCAGAGGGAGCAGGGCCCAGGGGAGAGGGTTAAGGGAGCTGGTTCAGGGGAAACAGGGCCAGAGGGAGCAGGAACCAGAAGGAGCAAGGCTAGGGGGAGTAGGGCCCAGGGAGAGCAGGGTCCAGGGTAGCAAGGCCAGGGGAACAGGGACCAGGGGGAGCAGAGCCCAAAGAGCAGGTCCCAGGGAAGCAGGGCCAGAGGGAGCAGGGCCCAGGGGAAGAAGAATCATTTGGAGCATGGCTAGGGGGAGCTGGGCCAGAGGGAACAGAGCCAGGGGAGCAGGGCCCAGGGGAGCAGAGCCAGGGGGAGCAGGGCCCAGAAGATCAGGGTCCAGGGGAGCAGGGCCAGTGGGAGCAGATCCAGGGGGATCAGAGCCACGGGACCAGGAACCATGAGGAGTAGGGCCTAAGGGTAGCAGGGCCAAGGGTTAACAGGGACATGGGCAGCAGAGTCAGGGGTAGCATGGCCAAGGGGAAACAGGGCCCATGAGGATCAGGGCCAGGGGGAGCAAGGCCCATGTGAGCAGGGCCAAGGGGTGCAGCGCCCAGGAGAACAGGGTCCAGGGGGAGCAGGGTCCAGGGGGAACAATTCAATGGGAACAGGGTCCAAGGTGAGCAAGGCCAGGAGGAAGCAGGGCCCTGGAGAGTAGGGCCCAGGCAGATCAGGGCTAGGGGGAACAAGGCCCATGGGGAACAGGGCCAGGAGGAGCCTGGCTCCAGGGGAGCAGGGAAAAGGGGCAGCAGGGTCCAGGGGTAGCAGAGCCCAGGGGAGAAGGACCCAGGAAGAGTAGGGTCCAGGGGTAACAGGGCTAGTGGAAAAAGCACCCAAGGAGTGCAGGGCCCAGGGGAGCAGGGCCCTGGAAGAGCAGGGCCCAGAGGAAACAAGGCCTGGGGGAGAAGTGTCAGGGGGAACAGGGTCCAGGGATAGCAGGACCAGGGGGAGCAAGGCCCAGGGATACTAAGAACATGGGGGTAGGAGCCAGGGGGAGCAGGGCACATATATTTCATATTTTGAAAAATCTGGAGAGTTTGCGTGAGTGTGTGTGTGTATATATATATATATATATATATATATATATATATATATATACAAAAAAAACACAAAGACATTTAAAATTCGAAATACATATGCCAATAGAAATTCATCATGAAAAAGTTCATATTTTGAAAAATCTTGAGAGTTTGTGTGTGTGTGTATATATATATATATATAGTGTGTGTGTGTATATATATATATATATATATATATATATACACAAAAAAAAAAAAAAACAGACACAGACTTTCAAAATTCGAAATATATATGCCAATCGAAATTCATCATGAAAAGTGTATCATCCCCAGATCCAAAAATATTTATTTTCCTGAACATGGATTTTTGTATCCTGTTGTTCAAGTAGGAAGCTCACCCATAGATTGAATTTTCAGTTCCAACAGAGTTTGGGAGGAGTGATCTCTTCTCACAATTTGTATCAGCCAAGTCAGACACCTCACAAGAATATACATGGGATACCAGGTAGGATTCTATATGTGCATGTAAAAATATATGTGCTGAATAGGCTACAGAGAAAGGGAGACAGGAATTCACATATTTGTTAACTCTAAAAACACATGGAGAACTATTTCTATTCAACTGGACTAGATTTATAAAAGGGATAGTAGGTAAGATTAGGAAGCTAGTCGGTAGGTTTAGGAAGAAGAGTGAGTGTAATATTTGGACCAAAAGTTCTTTAGCAATTGGGTGTCGGTTAGAGAGTGAATGTAAATGTCAGCACATGTGAAGAGTCAGTCACAATGATGAACTGGGGAAAAATATGTAGGAAAGCAGATATCAATAGAGACATTAGGAAATCAGGCAAAGTATAAGGTGGGTGATAGGATTAGACATTTTCAACAGGGTTGAGGTTGAATATGTAATCTTAGGAAGAAACAAGTGTGTAGTCACCAATAGGATTGACATTGGAGAGCATTAGGCAACCTGGAGAAGGAAGTTCTTAGTAATCCATGCTAACTTTCCAATTAGGCTTTGCTACAATCATAAGTGTGACCTTTGCATTTTGTGTCCAGAATATCACAGTGATAAAATATATATGTAGATCAGGTGACATGAGTAATTCTTCCACCGTTGCTTACAGCAATACGTTGAAGACGTATTAATAAGTATTTGGGGGTACAAATAGGTGTACCCTGGGTCTATGAATATAGAGATAATGCATGAATAGACCATACTGTGAATAAATGATATAACTGCTTCCAATTTAAATAATGGATTGAGTTGATATCTGAAAGTATATAGGAAATCTTATATTGATACACAATCATTCATTCCTACCAGTTATACATCTAATGGCAATATTAGGGTTATGGTTTACCATGAAGGGTGTGTGAGTTTTGCTTCAAAAGTGATTATGGAAATGGAAAATCATGTGTCTGGAAAGAAGTCTCATGAACAAACCAGTCAAGAAACATGGAGGAATACATGTGTTCTGAAGCAGGAAGGGATTGAAATTGAACCAAATGCCTAGAAATTTTTAAACTTGAGGATAAAATATACATCCTATGATGTGCATCAGCTGAAGAAATGGTAAGGTAAAAGTGTTGAATAAAAATGAACGTCAAAATACACATCATGTCCCATAGTAATCTACTTGCATTGATGTTAAACTGGGTCCGTTACTGTAGAAAGATTAGGATTTCTATGCACCATCCACTGAAGTTAGTTTTCAGTACTAGGAAAAAAATATGTATTTCAGGGGGATAAATATTTCTGAGAATAATCTTGTGAAAAGTTGATTATAAATCCACATATATGAACATGAATGTATTTAGGGAATGTATCATAAGACACATATATTTCATATTCTGAAAAATCTGGAGAGTTTGTGTGTGTGTGTGTGTATATATATCTATATCTACACACAAAAAAAAACACACAGGGAGACATTAAAAATTCAACATATATATGCCAATCGAAATTCATGATGAAATATATATCATCCACAGATCCAAAAATATTTATTTTCCTGAATATGGATTTTTGTATCCTGTTGTTCAAGTAGGAAGCTCACCCATAGGTTGAATTTTCAGTTCCAACAGCGTTTGGGAGGAGTGATCTCTTCTCACAATTTGTATCTGCCAAGTCAGCCACCTCACAAGAATATACGTGGGATACCAGGTAGGATTCTATACGTGCATGTAAAAATACATGTGCTGAATAGGCTACAGAGAAAGGGAGACAGGAATTCACATATTTGTTAACTTTAAAAACACATGGAGAACTATTTCTATTCAATTGGACTAGATTTATAACACCTACCCTTGATAATGCAAAAGGCAAGTGCAACTATACACCATGCCTACTCTGAACTGTTTGTATTTCTATTCTGTTTGGGTTCTTTTTCTACATCATATTAGGACTCATAGTCAGAGTCTAGTAGGGTATGGGTTAGTGTCAGGGAATCAGTATTTCAAATGGAAAATAGGAAATGAATCCAATGTGTATGCAAATACGTGCTACACAAAAATCTTCCCACTCTCATCCAGAACAATGCCTTGACATGACCTTCGCCCCAAGGAAGAAGCAACTCGAGGGGAAGAGTTAGAAATTCTGTGAATACATAGGTGGAATGGAAAATGCTCAGAAGTTCACAACCTTGGAGGTGGTAGAGGAGTTTCCATAAGTAAGGGACAGGGTAAACACTCCACAAACATGGAGCTCTGCTGGCCTAAAGACTTCGTGAGAAACTGCCTCTGAGGTTGGGCACTTGAAATATATGTTGCTGTCAGGAGCTTTAGCTTCCTTTGTAGTGAGACCATCAAAGCTGGGTCTGCATCTATGTGACCTGGAGGACATGGTTTCTGATTTTCCAATGAACATGAGGCAGAAGTGTTGAATTCTCTCTTTGTAGGTCCACAGTGGCCACTGGAGGCTAAGTGTCTCCCCGTGTGGACTATGAAGCCATTTGGTCCTCCTCTACTTTTCGTGATGTTTCTTGCTGCTGCACTGGGAGTTTGGTATTTGCTTCATGAAACACAAGGAGTTCAACTGGGACACAGTGCTGGAGGGAGTTCTGTCACGTGTGGTGGGTCAGGGTCCTAGGAGAATGCACCAACCAGTCTTCTATCCCACAGAGCTTGCCCCCTTGACCCTAGCAACCTGATTCTGAACATTGCCCTGAAACCTCTCCATATAACAAGATGCCTTTACATATAAGTGTCTGCCGGCTGCACCATGTCAGTCACAAGCCATTTGGAAGCCAATGTCAGATCCACATGGCCCTACCACAGATGTTTTATCACACTCCTGCACACCACTTCTCTAGGCCCACTACTCAGCAGGCCCCAACTTACTGGCATCTCTGTTCTACACCATTTTCATGAAACCCAGTCAATCAAGGCACTGTCTGGTACACTCCTGATCAGCAACAGGACATCCAAAGGTTCTCCAGTGCCACCTGGTCATGGGTACATAAAAATTTCATGGTACATATCTACCCATTTTTCAAGGATGAAGTTGGAGGCACTGTGTGTTTCCATTCATTCAGGAACCATTAAATGGTGAGGAAGCTCATTTCAATGAAAGCTCTGGAGAACTCTCACAAACAAGGCTTCCCAAAGAGTGGCCAAAAGGTTGCATGAAGCCAGGCCCATTGAGGTCTACCATGTGAGGTCCATGTGTGTTTTGACTCTCAACGATGGCTGCCATGTCTGTAAGAATAAAATCATGTGATATCCTAGCTGAGATTCCCAGTGCTCTGTGGAAAGCCAACCTGGGCCTAGATCTCAGTTTCCAAGGGCGACTCTCATGCGTGGCCTACTAAAATCTCAACACAGTTCATGGCAATACTTCTCTGAGGTCAGTTCCAGAACTCAGTCTCCAAGGGGAATCACACCAGAGTTCACGCCAAGGTGGACCCAGTCATCTCTTCCAACCGCCACACAAATGACCACAATTCCAACCAAAACACTGCCACATGGCCCTCATCTTCTTCCATATACACACTCATCATAACCTCTGGCTGGAGGTTTCCATCAGGGGCGCAGCCCAAGACAGTGTCCACAATAAGCTCCCTTGCCCCTCATTTGCCTAATATCAGGGTGGCCTGGACAGCCTTCCTGTGCACCAGGAGTGATCAAATAGGCCTGCCTTTAATACTGCTCTGCTTCTCCAATTTGAGGCCTACTGACTGCGGGGGTATAGATTCTTTGTGGGAATTGGAGTCAGGAGAAAACCCAAGCACCTATGGGCTAGCCTCTGCAGGGCTTTGAAGAACTCATTTGACCCAAAGGATCCCTATGCTCTCTTGATGGAGGTCAGGAACCTTACAGAGGAAGGCGAGAGACTGCATCCAAAATGACTGCTTTTTTGCCATTTTGGCTTTGGATGCACACATGGGATCTTTCTTCAATCCATCAGGTGCTGACAATCTAAGCCACAGCCTCACACAGGCCCAAGAGGCTGATTCAGACACATCCCTTTGCAAAGCAATGAAGCAAAGAGCCACAGGTGATGCCCATTCATTTCCATTTGAAAACTGTTTTCTTCAGGCTTCACAAAGGGGTGCCCTGAGGCAAAGGCCTTCCTGACATTCAGGGCAACAGAACAATAGGTAAGCAAAAGGCCCAAAGCAGGCTTTCTCAGCTGAGACTTTACTGGTCCCACTGATATCTGAGTTTTCTGAGATGCTCACCATTCCTTTCAGCTATCCAGTACATGGCCATGTCACAGAGCTTGGAGGTGGTACATATCTTGGACACAAAACCATGAGCCTATTCTGGAGAGTGGCCAGAATGCAGGAAGAAAACAGGAACTTAGGAAGATAGTAGGTGTTGCCCATCCATAAGGCAAGCCGCAGTCCATTCATAAATTGGGCAGGATGAATACTGGGAAGCTTTCTACTAGACAGGACACATCCATTGATGCATTCTCTTTTCTCATGTCTACAACCAGGGACACAGTGAGATACACAAACTGAGAAACACTCGCCTTGTCAAAAGACTTACTGGAAACAGTCCACTCCAAACAAACAAACCACCTTTCCTACCTATTCTCAGAACATGAGACAAATCCACAAACTCACCCCCACACCCACAAAGGCACCTCCTTCCCCCAAGTAGGTCTGTGACTACCCGGAGTGTCGTCTGACTGCTGGGCCATACTATGTTGCCCCGAAATGGCCTGTCCTGTCTCAGATCTGGCCTCCTTGGCCAACTCTGTGAAGTTGTCAGGAGCCAGCGGTGAGCCACTACCTGCTTTCTCAGGCAAGGCCCTCTTCAGTGCTTTCCTGGCATTTGGCCATCCTCACATCAGTAGGGACCAAGGAAGACTGATTCTGTCCTTGGTAAATCCAAACAAGTGAGCCCACTGGGACTGGGACTGGGACTGCCTCTGGGTGCCTGGCTTCCTGGATCCCAAGTTCAGAGAGTTCCATCACCAAGGAAGTGAGGTGAGGTCACTTCCTTCAGGAACTGAATGAGGTCACTGCCTGGCAACCACTGTGTCCTAACAGTTGCTTGCAAGGGTCCCAGGAGATGGAGGCTGCCCCTGCTTCCTGTGACACTTTCACAAGTTAGAATGGAATATCAACCATAGGCACCAAGGAACAGCTCTCCACACAGGCCTGGTTTGGTCCATCTTGTCTACATTAAGAAGAGAGAGGCTCCTTCAGACACATCCCTTCATCCTGACCAGGTTGTTGGCCATGGAAGATGACTTTTGCTCTCTCAGGTCCTTCATAGCTGCCTACATCTTCTCCAGGGTTCATTTCTGCATGGACCTTTGAGGTTCTCAGCAGGTGGAAGATCCCCTCCATTCCTGTATTGTAAGACCAACTCTGTCCCTGCTCTTCTGTAAAGTTCGATTGAGGGAACAGTGTCTGGTTAGGGTTAAGAACATGTTCGATTTGGGTTAGGAATCATTCTGCTAGTTGTAGAATGGTATTGGGAACCTGCGATACTTATAATCATATATAGGTGAAATATATGTATGAAAACAGAAATCTAAGTAAGATTTGAAGGCCAGAAGGGCATTGGGCCCTTGATTGGGATACTTAGCTTTGAATTACATTCTGCACAGATGTCTCAGATAAATTGATATACAATGGCATAGGACCATGTACCTTGGATGATTGAATGTAGAAGAGAACATCCAGTCAAAAAGGGATAGTAGGTAAGATTAGGAAGCTAGTCCGTAGGTTTAGGAAGAAGTGTAAAATTTGGACCAAAAGTTCTTTAGCAATTGGGTGTCGGTTAGAGAGTTAATGTAAATGTCAGCACATGTGAAGAGTCAGTCACAATGATGAACTGGGGAAAAATATGTAGGAAAGCAGATATCAATAGAGACATTAGGAAATCAGGCAAAGTATAAGGTGGGTGATAGGATTAGACATTTTCAACAGGGTTGAGGTTGAATATGTAATCTTAGGAAGAAACAAGTGTGTAGTCACCAATAGGATTGACATTGGAGAGCATTAGGCAACCTGGAGAAGGAAGTTCTTAGTAATCCATGCTCACTTTCCAATTAGGCTTTGCTACAATCATAAGTGTGACCTTTGCATTTTGTGTCCAGAATATGACAGTGATAAAATGTATATGTAGATCAGGTGACATGAGTATTTCTTCCACCATTGCTGGGAGCAATATGTTGAAGACGTATTAATTAGTATTTGGGGGTACAAATAGGTGTACCCTGGGTCTATGAATATAGAGATAATGCATGAATAGACCATACTGTGAATAAATAATATAACTGCTTCCAATTTAAATAATGGATTGAGTTGATATCTGAAAGTATATAGGAAATCTTATATTGATACACAATCATTCATTCCTACCAGTTATACATCTAATGGCAATATTAGGGTTATGGTTTACCCTGAAGGGTGTGTGAGTTTTGCTTCAAAAGTGATTATGGAAATGGAAAATCATGTGTTTGGAAAGAAGTCTCATGAAGGAACCAGTCAAGAAACATGGAGGAATCCATGTGTTCTGAAGCAGGAAGGGATTGAAAGTGAACCAAATGCCTAGAAATTTTTAAACTTGAGGATGAAATATACATCCTATGATGTGCATCAGCTGAAGAAATAGTAAGGTACCAGTGTTGAATAAAAATGAACGTCAAAATACACATCATGTCCCATAGGAATCTACTTGCATTGATGTTAAACTGGGTCAGTTACTGTAGAAAGATTAGGAATTCTATGCACCATCCACTGAAGTTAGTTTTCAGTACTAGGAAAAAAATATGTATTTCAGGTGGATAAATATTTCTGAGAATAATCTTGTGAAAAGTTGATTATAAATCCACATATATGAACATGAATGAATTTAGGGAATGTATCATAAGACACATATATTTCATATTTTGAAAAATCTGGAGAGAGTTTGTGTGTGTGTGTATATATATATCTATATATACACACACAAACACAAAACACACACACAGACATTAAAAATTCGAAATATATATGCCATTCGAAATTCATGATGAAATATATATCATCCACAGATCCAAAAATATTTATTTTACTGAACATGGATTTTTGTATCCTGTTGTTCAAGTAGGAAGCTCACCCATAGGTTGAATTTTCAGTTCCAACAGCGTTTGGGAGGAGTGATCTCTTCTCACAATTTGTATCTGCCAAGTCAGCCACCTCACAAGAATATACGTGGGATACCAGGTAGGATTCTATACGTGCATGTAAAAATACATGTGCTGAATAGGCTACAGAGAAAGGGAGACAGGAATTCACATATTTGTTAACTTTAAAAACACATGGAGAACTATTTCTATTCAATTGGACTAGATTTATAACACCTACCCTTGATAATGCAAAAGGCAAGTGCAACTATACACCATGCCGCCTCTGAACTGCTTGTATTTCTATTCTGTTTGGGTTCTTTTTCTCCATCATATTAGGACTCATAGTCAGAGTCTAGTAGGGTATGGGTTAGTGTCAGGGAATCAGTATTTCAAATGGAAAATAGGAAATGAATCCAATGTGTATGCAAATACGTGCTACACAAAAATCTTCCCACTCTCATCCAGAACAATGCCTTGACATGACCTTCACCCCAAGGAAGAAGCAACTCGAGGGGAAGAGTTAGAAAATCTGTGGATACATATGTGGAATGGAAAATGCTCAGGAGTTCACAACCTTGGAGGTGGTAGAGGAGTTTCCATAAGTAAGGGACAGGGTAAACACTCCACAAACATGGAGCTCTGCTGGCCTAAAGACTTCGTGAGAAACTGCCTCTGAGGTTGGGCACTTGAAATATATGTTGTTGTCAGGAGCTTTAGCTTCCTTTGTAGTGAGACCATCAAAGCTGGGTCTGCATCTATGTGACCTGGAGGACATGGTTTCTGATTTTCCAATGAACATGAGGCAGAAGTGCTGAATTCTCTCTTTGTAGGTCCACAGTGGCCACTGGAGGCTAAGTGTCTCCCCGTGTGGACTATGAAGCCATTTGGTCCTCCTCTACTTTTCGTGATGTTTCTTGCTGCTGCACTGGGAGTTTGGTCTTTGCTTCATGAAACACAAGGAGTTCAACTGGGACACAGTGCTGGAGGGAGTTCTGTCAAGTGTGGTGGGTCAGGGTCCTAGGAGAATGCACCAACCAGTCTTCTATCCCACAGAGCTTGCCCCCTTGACCCTAGCAACCTGATTCTGAACATTGCCCTGAAACCTCTCCATATAACAAGATGCCTTTACATATAAGTGTCTGCCGGCTGCACCATGTCAGTCACAAGCCATTTGGAAGCCAATGTCAGATCCACATGGCCCTACCACAGATGTTTTATCACACTCCTGCACACCACTTCTCTAGGCCCACTACTCAGCAGGCCCCAACTTACTGGCATCTCTGTTCTACACCATTTTCATGAAACCCAGTCAATCAAGGCACTGTCTGGTACACTCCTGATCAGCAACAGGACATCCAAAGGTTCTCCAGTGCCACCTGGTCATGGGAACTTAAAAATTTCATGGTACTTATCTACCCATTTTTCAAGGATGAAGTTGGAGGCACTGTGTGTTTCCATTCATTCAGGAACCATTAAATGGTGAGGAATCTCATTTCAATGAAAGCTCTGGAGAACTCTCACAAACAAGGCTTCCCAAAGAGTGGCCAAAAGGTCGCATGAAGCCAGGCCCATTGAGGTCTACCATGTGAGGTCCATGTGTGTTTTGACTCTCAACGATGGCTGCCATGTCTGTAAGAATAAAATCATGTGATATCCTAGCTGAGATTCCCAGTGCTCTGTGGAAAGCCAACCTGGGCCTAGATCTCAGTTTCCAAGGGCGACTCTCATGCGTGGCCTACTAAAATCTCAACACAGTTCATGGCAATACTTCTCTGAGGTCAGTTCCAGAACTCAGTCTCCAAGGGGAATCACACCAGAGTTCACGCCAAGGTGGACCCAGTCATCTCTTCCAACCGCCACACAAATGACCACAATTCCAACCAAAACACTGCCACATGGCCCTCATCTTCTTCCATATACACACTCATCATAACCTCTGGCTGGAGGTTTCCATCAGGGGCGCAGCCCAAGACAGTGTCCACAATAAGCTCCCTTGCCCCTCATTTGCCTAATATCAGGGTGGCCTGGACAGCCTTCCTGTGCACCAGGAGTGATCAAATAGGCCTGCCTTTAATACTGCTCTGCTTCTCCAATTTGAGGCCTACTGACTGCGGGGGTATAGATTCTTTGTGGGAATTGGAGTCAGGAGAAAACCCAAGCACCTATGGGCTAGCCTCTGCAGGGCTTTGAAGAACTCATTTGACCCAAAGGATCCCTATGCTCTCTTGATGGAGGTCAGGAACCTTACAGAGGAAGGCGAGAGACTGCATCCAAAATGACTGCTTTTTTGCCATTTTGGCTTTGGATGCACACATGGGATCTTTCTTCAATCCATCAGGTGCTGACAATCTAAGCCACAGCCTCACACAGGCCCAAGAGGCTGATTCAGACACATCCCTTTGCAAAGCAATGAAGCAAAGAGCCACAGGTGATGCCCATTCATTTCCATTTGAAAACTGTTTTCTTCAGGCTTCACAAAGGGGTGCCCTGAGGCAAAGGCCTTCCTGACATTCAGGGCAACAGAACAGTAGGTAAGCAAAAGGCCCAAAGCAGGCTTTCTCAGCTGAGACTTTACTGGTCCCACTGATATCTGAGTTTTCTGAGATGCTCACCATTCCTTTCAGCTATCCAGTACATGGCCATGTCACAGAGCTTGGAGGTGGTACATATCTTGGACACAAAACCATGAGCCTATTCTGGAGAGTGGCCAGAATGCAGGAAGAAAACAGGAACTTAGGAAGATAGTAGGTGTTGCCCATCCATAAGGCAAGCCGCAGTCCATTCATAAATTGGGCAGGATGAATACTGGGAAGCTTTCTACTAGACAGGACACATCCATTGATGCATTCTCTTTTCTCATGTCTACAACCAGGGACACAGTGAGATACACAAACTGAGCAACACTCGCCTTGTCAAAAGACTTACTGGAAACAGTCCACTCCAAACAAACAAACCACCTTTCCTACCTATTCTCAGAACATGAGACAAATCCACAAACTCACCCCCACACCCACAAAGGCACCTCCTTCCCCCAAGTAGGTCTGTGACTACCCGGAGTGTCGTCTGACTGCTGGGCCATACTATGTTGCCCCGAAATGGCCTGTCCTGTCTCAGATCTGGCCTCCTTGGCCAACTCTGTGAAGTTGTCAGGAGCCAGCGGTGAGCCACTACCTGCTTTCTCAGGCAAGGCCCTCTTCAGTGCTTTCCTGGCATTTGGCCATCCTCACATCAGTAGGGACCAAGGAAGACTGATTCTGTCCTTGGTAAATCCAAACAAGTGAGCCCACTGGGACTGGGACTGGGACTGCCTCTGGGTGCCTGGCTTCCTGGATCCCAAGTTCAGAGAGTTCCATCACCAAGGAAGTGAGGTGAGGTCACTTCCTTCAGGAACTGAATGAGGTCACTGCCTGGCAACCACTGTGTCCTAACAGTTGCTTGCAAGGGTCCCAGGAGATGGAGGCTGCCCCTGCTTCCTGTGACACTTTCACAAGTTAGAATGGAATATCAACCATAGGCACCAAGGAACAGCTCTCCACACAGGCCTGGTTTGGTCCATCTTGTCTACATTAAGAAGAGAGAGGCTCCTTCAGACACATCCCTTCATCCTGACCAGGTTGTTGGCCATGGAAGATGACTTTTGCTCTCTCAGGTCCTTCATAGCTGCCTACATCTTCTCCAGGGTTCATTTCTGCATGGACCTTTGAGGTTCTCAGCAGGTGGAAGATCCCCTCCATTCCTGTATTGTAAGACCAACTCTGTCCCTGCTCTTCTGTAAAGTTCGATTGAGGGAACAGTGTCTGGTTAGGGTTAAGAACATGTTCGATTTGGGTTAGGAATCATTCTGCTAGTTGTAGAATGGTATTGGGAACCTGCGATACTTATAATCATATATAGGTGAAATATATGTATGAAAACAGAAATCTAAGTAAGATTTGAAGGCCAGAAGGGCATTGGGCCCTTGATTGGGATACTTAGCTTTGAATTACATTCTGCACAGATGTCTCAGATAAATTGATATACAATGGCATAGGACCATGTACCTTGGATGATTGAATGTAGAAGAGAACATCCAGTCAAAAAGGGATAGTAGGTAAGATTAGGAAGCTAGTCCGTAGGTTTAGGAAGAAGTGTAAAATTTGGACCAAAAGTTCTTTAGCAATTGGGTGTCGGTTAGAGAGTTAATGTAAATGTCAGCACATGTGAAGAGTCAGTCACAATGATGAACTGGGGAAAAATATGTAGGAAAGCAGATATCAATAGAGACATTAGGAAATCAGGCAAAGTATAAGGTGGGTGATAGGATTAGACATTTTCAACAGGGTTGAGGTTGAATATGTAATCTTAGGAAGAAACAAGTGTGTAGTCACCAATAGGATTGACATTGGAGAGCATTAGGCAACCTGGAGAAGGAAGTTCTTAGTAATCCATGCTCACTTTCCAATTAGGCTTTGCTACAATCATAAGTGTGACCTTTGCATTTTGTGTCCAGAATATGACAGTGATAAAATGTATATGTAGATCAGGTGACATGAGTATTTCTTCCACCATTGCTGGGAGCAATATGTTGAAGACGTATTAATTAGTATTTGGGGGTACAAATAGGTGTACCCTGGGTCTATGAATATAGAGATAATGCATGAATAGACCATACTGTGAATAAATAATATAACTGCTTCCAATTTAAATAATGGATTGAGTTGATATCTGAAAGTATATAGGAAATCTTATATTGATACACAATCATTCATTCCTACCAGTTATACATCTAATGGCAATATTAGGGTTATGGTTTACCCTGAAGGGTGTGTGAGTTTTGCTTCAAAAGTGATTATGGAAATGGAAAATCATGTGTTTGGAAAGAAGTCTCATGAAGGAACCAGTCAAGAAACATGGAGGAATCCATGTGTTCTGAAGCAGGAAGGGATTGAAAGTGAACCAAATGCCTAGAAATTTTTAAACTTGAGGATGAAATATACATCCTATGATGTGCATCAGCTGAAGAAATAGTAAGGTACCAGTGTTGAATAAAAATGAACGTCAAAATACACATCATGTCCCATAGGAATCTACTTGCATTGATGTTAAACTGGGTCAGTTACTGTAGAAAGATTAGGAATTCTATGCACCATCCACTGAAGTTAGTTTTCAGTACTAGGAAAAAAATATGTATTTCAGGTGGATAAATATTTCTGAGAATAATCTTGTGAAAAGTTGATTATAAATCCACATATATGAACATGAATGAATTTAGGGAATGTATCATAAGACACATATATTTCATATTTTGAAAAATCTGGAGAGAGTTTGTGTGTGTGTGTATATATATATCTATATATACACACACAAACACAAAACACACACACAGACATTAAAAATTCGAAATATATATGCCATTCGAAATTCATGATGAAATATATATCATCCACAGATCCAAAAATATTTATTTTACTGAACATGGATTTTTGTATCCTGTTGTTCAAGTAGGAAGCTCACCCATAGGTTGAATTTTCAGTTCCAACAGCGTTTGGGAGGAGTGATCTCTTCTCACAATTTGTATCTGCCAAGTCAGCCACCTCACAAGAATATACGTGGGATACCAGGTAGGATTCTATACGTGCATGTAAAAATACATGTGCTGAATAGGCTACAGAGAAAGGGAGACAGGAATTCACATATTTGTTAACTTTAAAAACACATGGAGAACTATTTCTATTCAATTGGACTAGATTTATAACACCTACCCTTGATAATGCAAAAGGCAAGTGCAACTATACACCATGCCGCCTCTGAACTGCTTGTATTTCTATTCTGTTTGGGTTCTTTTTCTCCATCATATTAGGACTCATAGTCAGAGTCTAGTAGGGTATGGGTTAGTGTCAGGGAATCAGTATTTCAAATGGAAAATAGGAAATGAATCCAATGTGTATGCAAATACGTGCTACACAAAAATCTTCCCACTCTCATCCAGAACAATGCCTTGACATGACCTTCACCCCAAGGAAGAAGCAACTCGAGGGGAAGAGTTAGAAAATCTGTGGATACATATGTGGAATGGAAAATGCTCAGGAGTTCACAACCTTGGAGGTGGTAGAGGAGTTTCCATAAGTAAGGGACAGGGTAAACACTCCACAAACATGGAGCTCTGCTGGCCTAAAGACTTCGTGAGAAACTGCCTCTGAGGTTGGGCACTTGAAATATATGTTGTTGTCAGGAGCTTTAGCTTCCTTTGTAGTGAGACCATCAAAGCTGGGTCTGCATCTATGTGACCTGGAGGACATGGTTTCTGATTTTCCAATGAACATGAGGCAGAAGTGCTGAATTCTCTCTTTGTAGGTCCACAGTGGCCACTGGAGGCTAAGTGTCTCCCCGTGTGGACTATGAAGCCATTTGGTCCTCCTCTACTTTTCGTGATGTTTCTTGCTGCTGCACTGGGAGTTTGGTCTTTGCTTCATGAAACACAAGGAGTTCAACTGGGACACAGTGCTGGAGGGAGTTCTGTCAAGTGTGGTGGGTCAGGGTCCTAGGAGAATGCACCAACCAGTCTTCTATCCCACAGAGCTTGCCCCCTTGACCCTAGCAACCTGATTCTGAACATTGCCCTGAAACCTCTCCATATAACAAGATGCCTTTACATATAAGTGTCTGCCGGCTGCACCATGTCAGTCACAAGCCATTTGGAAGCCAATGTCAGATCCACATGGCCCTACCACAGATGTTTTATCACACTCCTGCACACCACTTCTCTAGGCCCACTACTCAGCAGGCCCCAACTTACTGGCATCTCTGTTCTACACCATTTTCATGAAACCCAGTCAATCAAGGCACTGTCTGGTACACTCCTGATCAGCAACAGGACATCCAAAGGTTCTCCAGTGCCACCTGGTCATGGGAACTTAAAAATTTCATGGTACTTATCTACCCATTTTTCAAGGATGAAGTTGGAGGCACTGTGTGTTTCCATTCATTCAGGAACCATTAAATGGTGAGGAATCTCATTTCAATGAAAGCTCTGGAGAACTCTCACAAACAAGGCTTCCCAAAGAGTGGCCAAAAGGTCGCATGAAGCCAGGCCCATTGATGTCTACCATGTGAGGTCCATGTGTGTTTTGACTCTCAACGATGGCTGCCATGTCTGTAAGAATAAAATCATGTGATATCCTAGCTGAGATTCCCAGTGCTCTGTGGAAAGCCAACCTGGGCCTAGATCTCAGTTTCCAAGGGCGACTCTCATGCGTGGCCTACTAAAATCTCAACACAGTTCATGGCAATACTTCTCTGAGGTCAGTTCCAGAACTCAGTCTCCAAGGGGAATCACACCAGAGTTCACGCCAAGGTGGACCCAGTCATCTCTTCCAACCGCCACACAAATGACCACAATTCCAACCAAAACACTGCCACATGGCCCTCATCTTCTTCCATATACACACTCATCATAACCTCTGGCTGGAGGTTTCCATCAGGGGCGCAGCCCAAGACAGTGTCCACAATAAGCTCCCTTGCCCCTCATTTGCCTAATATCAGGGTGGCCTGGACAGCCTTCCTGTGCACCAGGAGTGATCAAATAGGCCTGCCTTTAATACTGCTCTGCTTCTCCAATTTGAGGCCTACTGACTGCGGGGGTATAGATTCTTTGTGGGAATTGGAGTCAGGAGAAAACCCAAGCACCTATGGGCTAGCCTCTGCAGGGCTTTGAAGAACTCATTTGACCCAAAGGATCCCTATGCTCTCTTGATGGAGGTCAGGAACCTTACAGAGGAAGGCGAGAGACTTCATCCAAAATGACTGCTTTTTTGCCATTTTGGCTTTGGATGCACACATGGGATCTTTCTTCAATCCATCAGGTGCTGACAATCTAAGCCACAGCCTCACACAGGGCCAAGAGGCTGATTCAGACACATCCCTTTGCAAAGCAATGAAGCAAAGAGCCACAGGTGATGCCCATTCATTTCCATTTGAAAACTGTTTTCTTCAGGCTTCACAAAGGGGTGCCCTGAGGCAAAGGCCTTCCTGACATTCAGGGCAACAGAACAATAGGTAAGCAAAAGGCCCAAAGCAGGCTTTCTCAGCTGAGACTTTACTGGTCCCACTGATATCTGAGTTTTCTGAGATGCTCACCATTCCTTTCAGCTATCCAGTACATGGCCATGTCACAGAGCTTGGAGGTGGTACATATCTTGGACACAAAACCATGAGCCTATTCTGGAGAGTGGCCAGAATGCAGGAAGAAAACAGGAACTTAGGAAGATAGTAGGTGTTGCCCATCCATAAGGCAAGCCGCAGTCCATTCATAAATTGGGCAGGATGAATACTGGGAAGCTTTCTACTAGGCAGGACACATCCACTGATGCATTCTCTTTTCTCATGTCTACAACCAGGGACACAGTGAGATACACAAACTGAGCAACACTCGCCTTGTCAAAAGACTTACTGGAAACAGTCCACTCCAAACAAACAAACCGCCTTTCCTACCTATTCTCAGAACATGAGACAAATCCACAAACTCACCCCCACACCCACAAAGGCACCTCCTTCCCCCAAGTAGGTCTGTGACTACCCGGAGTGTCGTCTGACTGCTGGGCCATACTATGTTGCCCCGAAATGGCCTGTCCTGTCTCAGATCTGGCCTCCTTGGCCAACTCTGTGAAGTTGTCAGGAGCCAGCGGTGAGCCACTACCTGCTTTCTCAGGCAAGGCCCTCTTCTGTGCTTTCCTGGCATTTGGCCATCCTCACATCAGTAGGGACCAAGGAAGACTGACTCTGTCCTTGGTAAATCCAAACAAGTGAGCCCACTGGGACTGGGACTGGGACTGCCTCTGGGTGCCTGGCTTCCTGGATCCCAAGTTCAGAGAGTTCCATCACCAAGGAAGTGAGGTGAGGTCACTTCCTTCAGGAACTGAATGAGGTCACTGCCTGGCAACCACTGTGTCCTAACAGTTGCTTGCAAGGGTCCCAGGAGATGGAGGCTGCCCCTGCTTCCTGTGACACTTTCACAAGTTAGAATGGAATATCAACCATAGGCACCAAGGAACAGCTCTCCACACAGGCCTGGTTTGGTCCATCTTGTCTACATTAAGAAGAGAGAGGCTCCTTCAGACACATCCCTTCATCCTGACCAGGTTGTTGGCCATGGAAGATGACTTTTGCTCTCTCAGGTCCTTCATAGCTGCCTACATCTTCTCCAGGGTTCATTTCTGCATGGACCTTTGAGGTTCTCAGCAGGTGGAAGATCCCCTCCATTCCTGTATTGTAAGACCAACTCTGTCCCTGCTCTTCTGTAAAGCTCGATTGAGGGAACAGTGTCTGGTTAGGGTTAAGAACATGTTCGATTTGGGTTAGGAATCATTCTGCTAGTTGTAGAATGGTATTGGGAACCTGCGATAATTATAATCATATATAGGTGAAATATATGTATGAAAACAGAAATCTAAGTAAGATTTGAAGGCCAGAAGGGCATTGGGCCCTTGATTGGGATACTTAGCTTTGAATTACATTCTGCACAGATGTCTCAGATAAATTGATATACAATGGCATAGGACCATGTACCTTGGATGATTGAATGTAGAAGAGAACATCCAGACAAAAAGGGATAGTAGGTAAGATTAGGAAGCTAGTCGGTAGGTTTAGGAAGAAGAGTGAGTGTAAAATTTGGACCAAATGTTCTTTAGCAATTGGGTGTCGGTTAGAGAGTGAATGAAAATGTCAGCACATGTGAAGAGTCAGTCACAATGATGAACTGGGGAAAAATATGTAGGAAAGCAGATATCAATAGAGACATTAGGAAATCAGGCAAAGTATAAGGTGGGTGATAGGATTAGACATTTTCAACAGGGTTGAGGTTGAATATGTAATCTTAGGAAGAAACAAGTGTGTAGTCACCAATAGGATTGACATTGGAGAGCATTAGGAAACCTGGGAAGGAAGTTCTTAGTAATCCATGCTCACTTTCCAATTAGGCTTTGCTACAATCATAAGTGTGACCTTTGCATTTTGTGTCCAGAATATGACAGTGATAAAATGTATATGTAGATCAGGTGACATGAGTATTTCTTCCACCATTGCTGGGAGCAAT
Organism: Urocitellus parryii; assembly: GCF_045843805.1. Taxonomy (NCBI): domain Eukaryota; kingdom Metazoa; phylum Chordata; class Mammalia; order Rodentia; family Sciuridae; genus Urocitellus; species Urocitellus parryii. Next base: position 3,068,050 of record NW_027551763.1, read on the forward strand.
ATGTTGAAGATGTATTAATTAGTATTTGGGGGTACAAATAGGTGTACCCTGGGTCTATGAATATAGAGATAATGCATGAATAGACCATACTGTGAATAAATAATATAACTGCTTCCAATTTAAATAATGGATTGAGTTGATATCTGAAAGTATATAGGAAATCTTATATTGATACACAATCATTCATTCCTACCAGTTATACATCTAATGGCAATATTAGGGTTATGGTTTACCCTGAAGGGTGTGTGAGTTTTGCTTCAAAAGTGATTATGGAAATGGAAAATCATGTGTTTGGAAAGAAGTCTCATGAAGGAACCAGTCAAGAAACATGGAGGAATACATGTGTTCTGAAGCAGGAAGGGATAGAAAGTGAACCAAATGCCTAGAAATTTTTAAACTTGAGGATGAAATATACATCCTATGATGTGCATCAGCTGAAGAAATAGTAAGGTACCAGTGTTGAATAAAAATGAACGTCAAAATACACATCATGTCCCATAGGAATCTACTTGCATTGATGTTAAACTGGGTCAGTTACTGTAGAAAGATTAGGATTTCTATGCACCATCCACTGAAGTTAGTTTTCAGTACTAGGAAAAAAATATGTATTTCAGGTGGATAAATATTTCTGAGAATAATCTTGTGAAAAGTTGATTATAAATCCACATATATGAACATGAATGAATTTAGGGAATTATCATAAGACACATATATTTCATATTTTGAAAAATCTGGAGAGAGTTTGTGTGTGTGTGTATATATATATCTATATATACACACACACACAAAACACACACACAGACATTAAAAATTCGAAATATATATGCCATTCGAAATTCATGATGAAATATATATCATCCACAGATCCAAAAATATTTATTTTACTGAACATGGATTTTTGTATCCTGTTGTTCAAGTAGGAAGCTCACCCATAGGTTGAATTTTCAGTTCCAACAGCGTTTGGGAGGAGTGATCTCTTCTCACAATTTGTATCTGCCAAGTCAGCCACCTCACAAGAATATACGTGGGATTCCAGGTAGGATTCTTTATGTGCATGTAAAAATACATGTGCTGAATAGGCTACAGAGAAAGGGAGACAGGAATTCACATATTTGTTAACTTTAAAAACACATGGAGAACTATTTCTATTCAATTGGACTAGATGTATAACACCTACCCTTGATAATGCAAAAGGCAAGTGCAACTATACACCATGCCGCCTCTGAACTGCTTGTATTTCTATTCTGTTTGGGTTCTTTTTCTCCATCATATTAGGACTCATAATCAGAGACTAGTAGGGTATAGGTTAGTGTCAGGGAATCAGTATTTCAAATGGAAAATAGGAAATGAATCCAATGTGTATGCAAATACGTGCTACACAAAAATCTTCCCACTCTCATCCAGAACAATGCCTTGACATGACCTTCGCCCCAAGGAAGAAGCAACTCGAGGGGAAGAGTTAGAAAATCTGTGGATACATATGTGGAATGGAAAATGCTCAGGAGTTCACAACCTTGGAGGTGGTAGAGGAGTTTCCATAAGTAAGGGACAGGGTAAACACTCCACAAACATGGAGCTCTGCTGGCCTAAAGACTTCGTGAGAAACTGCCTCTGAGGTTGGGCACTTGAAATATATGTTGTTGTCAGGAGCTTTAGCTTCCTTTGTAGTGAGACCATCAAAGCTGGGTCTGCATCTATGTGACCTGGAGGACATGGTTTCTGATTTTCCAATGAACATGAGGCAGAAGTGCTGAATTCTCTCTTTGTAGGTCCACAGTGGCCACTGGAGGCTAAGTGTCTCCCCGTGTGGACTGTGAAGCCATTTGGTCCTCCTCTACTTTTCGTGGTGTTTCTTGCTGCTGCACTGGGAGTTTGGTATTTGCTTCATGAAACTCAAGGACTTCAACTGGGACACAGTGCTGGAGGGAGTTCTGTCACGTGTGGTGGGTCAGGGTCCTAGGAGAATGCACCAACCAGTCTTCTATCCCACAGAGCTTGCCCCCTTGACCCTAGCAACCTGATTCTGAACATGGCCCTGAAACTTCTCCATATAACAAGATGCCTTTACATATAAGTGTCTGCCGGCTGCACCATGTCAGTCACAAGCCATTTGGAATCCAATGTCAGATCCACATGGCCCTACCACAGATGTTTTATCACACTCCTGCACACCACTTCTCTAGGCCCACTACTCAGCAGGCCCCAACTTACTGGCATCTCTGTTCTACACCATTTTCATGAAACCCAGTCAATCAAGGCACTGTCTGGTACACTCCTGATCAGCAACAGGACATCCAAAGGTTCTCCAGTGCCACCTGGTCATGGGTACATAAAAATTTCATGGTATTTATCTAGCCATTTTTCAAGGATGAAGTTGGAGGCACTGTGGGTTTCCATTCATTCAGGAACCATTAAATGGTGAGGAAGCTCATTTCAATGAAAGCTCTGGAGAACTCTCACAAACAAGGCTTCCCAAAGAGTGGCCCAAAGGTCGCATGAAGCCAGGCCCATTGAGGTCTACCATGTGAGATCCATGTGTGTTTTGACTCTCAACGATGGCTGCCAGGTCTGTAAGAATAAAATCATGTGATATCCTGGCTGAGATTCCCAGTGCTCTGTGGAAAGCCAACCTGGGCCTAGATCTCAGTTTCCAAGGGCGACTCTCATGCGTGGCCTACTAAAATCTAAACACAGTTCATGGCAGTACTTCTCTGAGGTCAGTTCCAGAACTCAGTCTCCAAGGGGAATCACACCAGAGTTCACGCCAAGGTGGACCCAGTCATCTCTTCCAACCGCCACACAAATGACCACAATTCCAACCAAAACACTGCCACATGGCCCTCATCTTCTTCCATATACACACTAATCATAACCTCTGGCTGGAAGTTTCCATCAGGGGCGCAGCCCAAGACAGTGTCCACAATAAGCTCCCTTGCCCCTCATTTGCCTAATATCAGGGTGGCCTGGACAGCCTTCCTGTGCACCAGTAGTGATCAAATAGGCCTGCATTTAATACTGCTCTGCTTCTCCAATTTGAGGCCTACTGACTGCGGGGGTATAGATTCTTTGTGTGAATTGGAGTCAGGAGAAAACCCAAGCACCTATGGGCTAGCCTCTGCAGGGCTTTGAAGAACTCATTTGACCCAAAGGATCCCTATGCTCTCTTGATGGAGGTCAGGAACCTTAGAGGAAGGCGAGAGACTGCATCCAAAATGACTGCTTTTTTTGCCATTTTGGCTTTGGATGCACACATGGGATCTTTCTTCAATCCATCAGGTGCTGACAATCTAAGCCACAGCCTCACACAGGGCCAAGAGGCTGATTCAGACACATCCCTTTGCAAAGCAATGAAGCAAAGAGCTACAGGTGATGCCCATTCATTTCCATTTGAAAACTGTTTTCTTCAGGCTTCACAAAGGGGTGCCCTGAGGCAAAGGCCTTCCTGACATTCAGGGCAACAGAACAATAGGTAAGCAAAAGGCCCAAAGCAGGCTTTCTCAGCTGAGACTTTACTGGTCCCACTGATATCTGAGTTTTCTGAGATGCTCACCATTCCTTTCAGCTATCCAGTACATGGCCATGTCACAGAGCTTGGAGGTGGTACATATCTTGGACACAAAACCATGAGCCTATTCTGGAGAGTGGCCAGAATGCAGGAAGAAAACAGGAACTTAGGAAGATAGTAGGTGTTGCCCATCCATAAGGCAAGCCGCAGTCCATTCATAAATTGGGCAGGATGAATACTGGGAAGCTTTCTACTAGACAGGACACATCCATTGATGCATTCTCTTTTCTCATGTCTACAACCAGGGACACAGTGAGATACACAAACTGAGAAACACTCGCCTTGTCAAAAGACTTACTGGAAACAGTCCACTCCAAACAAACAAACCGCCTTTCCTACCTATTCTCAGAACATGAGACAAATCCACAAACTCACCCCCACACCCACAAAGGCACCTCCTTCCCCCAAGTAGGTCTGTGACTACCCGGAGTGTCGTCTGACTGCTGGGCCATACTATGTTGCCCCGAAATGGCCTGTCCTGTCTCAGATCTGGCCTCCTTGGCCAACTCTGTGAAGTTGTCAGGAGCCAGCGGTGAGCCACTACCTGCTTTCTCAGGCAAGGCCCTCTTCAGTGCTTTCCTGGCATTTGGCCATCCTCACATCAGTAGGGACCAAGGAAGACTGACTCTGTCCTTGGTAAATCCAAACAAGTGAGCCCACTGGGACTGGGACTGGGACTGCCTCTGGGTGCCTGGCTTCCTGGATCCCAAGTTCAGAGAGTTCCATCACCAAGGAAGTGAGGTGAGGTCACTTCCTTCAGGAACTGAATGAGGTCACTGCCTGGCAACCACTGTGTCCTAACAGTTGCTTGCAAGGGTCCCAGGAGATGGAGGCTGCCCCTGCTTCCTGTGACACTTTCACAAGTTAGAATGGAATATCAACCATAGGCACCAAGGAACAGCTCTCCACACAGGCCTGGTTTGGTCCATCTTGTCTACATTAAGAAGAGAGAGGCTCCTTCAGACACATCCCTTCATCCTGACCAGGTTGTTGGCCATGGAAGATGACTTTTGCTCTCTCAGGTCCTTCATAGCTGCCTACATCTTCTCCAGGGTTCATTTCTGCATGGACCTTTGAGGTTCTCAGCAGGTGGAAGATCCCCTCCATTCCTGTATTGTAAGACCAACTCTGTCCCTGCTCTTCTGTAAAGTTCGATTGAGGGAACAGTGTCTGGTTAGGGTTAAGAACATGTTCGATTTGGGTTAGGAATCATTCTGCTAGTTGTAGAATGGTATTGGGAACCTGCGATACTTATAATCATATATAGGTGAAATATATGTATGAAAACAGAAATCTAAGTAAGATTTGAAGTCCAGAAGGGCATTGGGCCCTTGATTGGGATACTTAGCTTTGAATTACATTCTGCACAGATGTCTCAGATAAATTGATATACAATGGCATAGGACCATGTACCTTGGATGATTGAATGTAGAAGAGAACATCCAGACAAAAAGGGATAGTAGGAAAGATTAGGAAGCTAGTCGGTAGGTTTAGCAAGAAGAGTGAGTGTAAAATTTGGACCAAAAGTTCTTTAGCAATTGGGTGTCGGTTAGAGAGTGAATGAAAATGTCAGCACATGTGAAGAGTCAGTCACAATGATGAACTGGGGAAAAATATGTAGGAAAGCAGATATCAATAGAGACATTAGGAAATCAGGCAAAGTATAAGGTGGGTGATAGGATTAGACATTTTCAACAGGGTTGAGGTTGAATATGTAATCTTAGGAAGAAACAAGTGTGTAGTCACCAATCGGATTGACATTGGAGAGCATTAGGCAACCTGGGAAGGAAGTTCTTAGTAATCCATGCTCACTTTCCAATTAGGCTTTGCTACAATCATAAGTGTGACCTTTGCATTTTGTGTCCAGAATATGACAGTGATAAAATGTATATGTAGATCAGGTGACATGAGTATTTCTTCCACCATTGCTGGGAGCAATATGTTGAAGACGTATTAATTAGTATTTGGGGGTACAAATAGGTGTACCCTGGGTCTATGAATATAGAGATAATGCATGAATAGACCATACTGTGAATAAATAATATAACTGCTTCCAATTTAAATAATGGATTGAGTTGATATCTGAAAGTATATAGGAAATCTTATATTGATACACAATCATTCATTCCTACCAGTTATACATCTAATGGCAATATTAGGGTTATGGTTTACCCTGAAGGGTGTGTGAGTTTTGCTTCAAAAGGGATTATGGAAATGGAAAATCATGTGTTTGGAAAGATGTCTCATGAAGGAACCAGTCAAGAAACATGGAGGAATACATGTGTTCTGAAGCAGGGAGGGATGGAAAGTGAACCAAATGCCTAGAAATTTTTAAACTTGAGGATGAAATATACATCCTATGATGTGCATCAGCTGAAGAAATAGTAAGGTACCAGTGTTGAATAAAAATGAACGTCAAAATACACATCATGTCCCATAGGAATCTACTTGCATTGATGTTAAACTGGGTCAGTTACTGTAGAAAGATTAGGATTTCTATGCACCATCCACTGAAGTTAGTTTTCAGTACTAGGAAAAAAATATGTATTTCAGGTGGATAAATATTTCTGAGAATAATCTTGTGAAAAGTTGATTATAAATCCACATCTATGAACATGAATGAATTTAGGGAATGTATCATAAGACACATATATTTCATATTTTGAAAAATCTGGAGAGAGTTTGTGTGTGTGTGTATATATATATATATCTATATATACACACACACACAAAACACACACACAGACATTAAAAATTCGAAATATATATGCCATTCGAAATTCATGATGAAATATATATCATCCACAGATCCAAAAACATTTATTTTACTGAACATGGATTTTTGTATCCTGTTGTTCAAGTAGGAAGCTCACCCATAGGTTGAATTTTCAGTTCCAACAGCGTTTGGGAGGAGTGATCTCTTCTCACAATTTGTATCTGCCAAGTCAGCCACCTCACAAGAATATACGTGGGATACCAGGTAGGATTCTATACGTGCATGTAAAAATACATGTGCTGAATAGGCTACAGAGAAAGGGAGACAGGAATTCACATATTTGTTAACTTTAAAAACACATGGAGAACTATTTCTATTCAATTGGACTAGATTTATAACACCTACCCTTGATAATGCAAAAGGCAAGCGCAACTATACACCATGCCGCCTCTGAACTGCTTGTATTTCTATTCTGTTTGGGTTCTTTTTCTCCATCATATTAGGATTCATAGTCAGAGTCTAGTAGGGTATAGGTTAGTGTCAGGGAATCAGTATTTCAAATGGAAAATAGGAAATGAATCCAATGTGTATGCAAATACGTGCTACACAAAAATCTTCCCACTCTCATCCAGAACAATGCCTTGACATGACCTTCGCCCCAAGGAAGAAGCAACTCGAGGGGAAGAGTTAGAAAATCTGTGGATACATATGTGGAATGGAAAATGCTCAGGAGTTCACAACCTTGGAGGTGGTAGAGGAGTTTCCATAAGTAAGGGACAGGGTACACACTCCACAAACATGGAGCTCTGCTGGCCTAAAGACTTCGTGAGAAACTGCCTCTGAGGTTGGGCACTTGAAATATATGTTGTTGTCAGGAGCTTTAGCTTCCTTTGTAGTGAGACCATCAAAGCTGGGTCTGCATCTATGTGACCTGGAGGACATGGTTTCTGATTTTCCAATGAACATGAGGCAGAAGTGCTGAATTCTCTCTTTGTAGGTCCACAGTGGCCACTGGAGGCTAAGTGTCTCCCCGTGTGGACTGTGAAGCCATTTGGTCCTCCTCTACTTTTCGTGGTGTTTCTTGCTGCTGCACTGGGAGTTTGGTATTTGCTTCATGAAACACAAGGACTTCAACTGGGACACAGTGCTGGAGGGAGTTCTGTCACGTGTGGTGGGTCAGGGTCCTAGGAGAATGCACCAACCAGTCTTCTATCCCACAGAGCTTGCCCCCTTGACCCTAGCAACCTGATTCTGAACATTGCCCTGAAACTTCTCCATATAACAAGATGCCTTTACATATAAGTGTCTGCCGGCTGCACCATGTCAGTCACAAGCCATTTGGAAGCCAATGTCAGATCCACATGGCCCTACCACAGATGTTTTATCACACTCCTGCACACCACTTCTCTAGGCCCACTACTCAGCAGGCCCCAACTTACTGGCATCTCTGTTCTACACCATTTTCATGAAACCCAGTCAATCAAGGCACTGTCTGGTACACTCCTGATCAGCAACAGGACATCCAAAGGTTCTCCAGTGCCACCTGGTCATGGGTACATAAAAATTTCATGGTATTTATCTAGCCATTTTTCAAGGATGAAGTTGGAGGCACTGTGGGTTTCCATTCATTCAGGAACCATTAAATGGTGAGGAAGCTCATTTCAATGAAAGCTCTGGAGAACTCTCACAAACAAGGCTTCCCAAAGAGTGGCCCAAAGGTCGCATGAAGCCAGGCCCATTGAGGTCTACCATGTGAGATCCATGTGTGTTTTGACTCTCAACGATGGCTGCCAGGTCTGTAAGAATAAAATCATGTGATATCCTGGCTGAGATTCCCAGTGCTCTGTGGAAAGCCAACCTGGGCCTAGATCTCAGTTTCCAAGGGCGACTCTCATGCGTGGCCTACTAAAATCTCAACAGAGTTCATGGCAATACTTCTCTGAGGTCAGTTCCAGAACTCAGTCTCCAAGGGGAATCACACCAGAGTTCACGCCAAGGTGGACCCAGTCATCTCTTCCAACCGCCACACCAATGAAGACAATTCCAACCAAAACACTGCCACATGGCCCTCATCTTCTTCCATATACACACTCATCATAACCTCTGGCTGGAAGTTTCCATCAGGGGCGCAGCCCAAGACAGTGTCCACAATAAGCTCCCTTGCCCCTCATTTGCCTAATATCAGGGTGGCCTGGACAGCCTTCCTGTGCACCAGGAGTGATCAAATAGGCCTGCCTTTAATACTGCTCTGCTTCTCCAATTTGAGGCCTACTGACTGCGGGGGTATAGATTCTTTGTGGGAATTGGAGTCAGGAGAAAACCCAAGCACCTATGGGCTAGCCTCTGCAGGGCTTTGAAGAACTCATTTGACCCAAAGGATCCCTATGCTCTCTTGATGGAGGTCAGGAACCTTAGAGGAAGGCGAGAGACTGCATCCAAAATGACTGCTTTTTTTGCCATTTTGGCTTTGGATGCACACATGGGATCTTTCTTCAATCCATCAGGTGCTGACAATCTAAGCCACAGCCTCACACAGGGCCAAGAGGCTGATTCAGACACATCCCTTTGCAAAGCAATGAAGCAAAGAGCTACAGGTGATGCCCATTCATTTCCATTTGAAAACTGTTTTCTTCAGGCTTCACAAAGGGGTGCCCTGAGGCAAAGGCCTTCCTGACATTCAGGGCAACAGAACAATAGGTAAGCAAAAGGCCCAAAGCAGGCTTTCTCAGCTGAGACTTTACTGGTCCCACTGATATCTGAGTTTTCTGAGATGCTCACCATTCCTTTCAGCTATCCAGTACATGGCCATGTCACAGAGCTTGGAGGTGGTACATATCTTGGACACAAAACCATGAGCCTATTCTGGAGAGTGGCCAGAATGCAGGAAGAAAACAGGAACTTAGGAAGATAGTAGGTGTTGCCCATCCATAAGGCAAGCCGCAGTCCATTCATAAATTGGGCAGGATGAATACTGGGAAGCTTTCTACTAGACAGGACACATCCATTGATGCATTCTCTTTTCTCATGTCTACAACCAGGGACACAGTGAGATACACAAACTTAGAAACACTCGCCTTGTCAAAAGACTTACTGGAAACAGTCCACTCCAAACAAACAAACCGCCTTTCCTACCTATTCTCAGAACATGAGACAAATCCACAAACTCACCCCCACACCCACAAAGGCACCTCCTTCCCCCAAGTAGGTCTGTGACTACCCGGAGTGTCGTCTGACTGCTGGGCCATACTATGTTGCCCCGAAATGGCCTGTCCTGTCTCAGATCTGGCCTCCTTGGCCAACTCTGTGAAGTTGTCAGGAGCCAGCGGTGAGCCACTACCTGCTTTCTCAGGCAAGGCCCTCTTCAGTGCTTTCCTGGCATTTGGCCATCCTCACATCAGTAGGGACCAAGGAAGACTGACTCTGTCCTTGGTAAATCCAAACAAGTGAGCCCACTGGGACTGGGACTGGGACTGCCTCTGGGTGCCTGGCTTCCTGGATCCCAAGTTCAGAGAGTTCCATCACCAAGGAAGTGAGGTGAGGTCACTTCCTTCAGGAACTGAATGAGGTCACTGCCTGGCAACCACTGTGTCCTAACAGTTGCTTGCAAGGGTCCCAGGAGATGGAGGCTGCCCCTGCTTCCTGTGACACTTTCACAAGTTAGAATGGAATATCAACCATAGGCACCAAGGAACAGCTCTCCACACAGGCCTGGTTTGGTCCATCTTGTCTACATTAAGAAGAGAGAGGCTCCTTCAGACACATCCCTTCATCCTGACCAGGTTGTTGGCCATGGAAGATGACTTTTGCTCTCTCAGGTCCTTCATAGCTGCCTACATCTTCTCCAGGGTTCATTTCTGCATGGACCTTTGAGGTTCTCAGCAGGTGGAAGATCCCCTCCATTCCTGTATTGTAAGACCAACTCTGTCCCTGCTCTTCTGTAAAGTTAGATTGAGGGAACAGTGTCTGGTTAGGGTTAAGAACATGTTCGATTTGGGTTAGGAATCATTCTGCTAGTTGTAGAATGGTATTGGGAACCTGCGATATTTATAATCTTATATAGGTGAAATCTATGTATGAAAACAGAAATCTAAGTAAGATTTGAAGGCCAGAAGGGCATTGGGCCCTTGATTGGGATACTTAGCTTTGAATTACATTCTGCACAGATGTCTCAGATAAATTGATATACAATGGCATAGGACCATGTACCTTGGATGATTGAATGTAGAAGAGAACATCCAGTCAAAAGGGATAGTAGGTAAGATTAGGAAGCTAGTCGGTAGGTTTAGGAAGAAGTGTAAAATTTGGACCAAAAGTTCTTTAGCAATTGGGTGTCGGTTAGAGAGTGAATGTAAATGTCAGCACATGTGAAGAGTCAGTCACAATGATGAACTGGGGAAAAATATGTAGGAAAGCAGATATCAATAGAGACATTAGGAAATCAGGCAAAGTATAAGGTGGGTGATAGGATTAGACATTTTCAACAGGGTTGAGGTTGAATATGTAATCTTAGGAAGAAACAAGTGTGTAGTCACCAATAGGATTGACATTGGAGAGCATTAGGCAACCTGGAGAAGGAAGTTCTTAGTAATCCATGCTCACTTTCCAATTAGGCTTTGCTACAATCATAAGTGTGACCTTTGCATTTTTTGTCCAGAATATGACAGTGATAAAATGTATATGTAGATCAGGTGACATGAGTATTTCTTCCACCATTGCTGGGAGCAATATGTTGAAGACGTATTAATTAGTATTTGGGTGTACAAATAGGTGTACCCTGGGTCTATGAATATAGAGATAATGCATGAATAGACCATACTGTGAATAAATAATATAACTGCTTCCAATTTAAATAATGGATTGAGTTGATATCTGAAAGTATATAGGAAATCTTATATTGATACACAATCATTCATTCCTACCAGTTATACATCTAATGGCAATATTAGGGTTATGGTTTACCCTGAAGGGTGTGTGAGTTTTGCTTCAAAAGTGATTATGGAAATGGAAAATCATGTGTTTGGAAAGAAGTCTCATGAAGGAACCAGTCAAGAAACATGGAGGAATCCATGTGTTCTGAAGCAGGAAGGGATTGAAAGTGAACCAAATGCCTAGAAATTTTTAAACTTGAGGATGAAATATACATCCTATGATGTGCATCAGCTGAAGAAATAGTAAGGTACCAGTGTTGAATGAAAATGAACGTCAAAATACACATCATGTCCCATAGGAATCTACTTGCATTGATGTTAAACTGGGTCAGTTACTGTAGAAAGATTAGGATTTCTATGCACCATCCACTGAAGTTAGTTTTCAGTACTAGGAAAAAAATATGTATTTCAGGTGGATAAATATTTCTGAGAATAATCTTGTGAAAAGTTGATTATAAATCCACATATATGAACATGAATGAATTTAGGGAATGTATCATAAGACACATATATTTCATATTTTGAAAAATCTGGAGAGAGTTTGTGTGTGTGTGTGTATATATATATATCTATATATACACACACACACAAAACACACACACAGACATTAAAAATTCGAAATATATATGCCATTCGAAATTCATGATGAAATATATATCATCCACAGATCCAAAAACATTTATTTTACTGAACATGGATTTTTGTATCCTGTTGTTCAAGTAGGAAGCTCACCCATAGGTTGAATTTTCAGTTCCAACAGCGTTTGGGAGGAGTGATCTCTTCTCACAATTTGTATCTGCCAAGTCAGCCACCTCACAAGAATATACGTGGGATACCAGGTAGGATTCTATACGTGCATGTAAAAATACATGTGCTGAATAGGCTACAGAGAAAGGGAGACAGGAATTCACATATTTGTTAACTTTAAAAACACATGGAGAACTATTTCTATTCAATTGGACTAGATTTATAACACCTACCCTTGATAATGCAAAAGGCAAGCGCAACTATACACCATGCCTCCTCTGAAATGCTTGTATTTCTATTCTGTTTGGGTTCTTTTTCTCCATCATATTAGGATTCATAGTCAGAGTCTAGTAGGGTATGGGTTAGTGTCAGGGAATCAGTATTTCAAATGGAAAATAGGAAATGAATCCAATGTGTATGCAAATACGTGCTACACAAAAATCTTCCCACTCTCATCCAGAACAATGCCTTGACATGACCTTCGCCCCAAGGAAGAAGCAACTCGAGGGGAAGAGTTAGAAAATCTGTGGATACATATGTGGAATGGAAAATGCTCAGGAGTTCACAACCTTGGAGGTGGTAGAGGAGTTTCCATAAGTAAGGGACAGGGTACACACTCCACAAACATGGAGCTCTGCTGGCCTAAAGACTTCGTGAGAAACTGCCTCTGAGGTTGGGCACTTGAAATATATGTTGTTGTCAGGAGCTTTAGCTTCCTTTGTAGTGAGACCATCAAAGCTGGGTCTGCATCTATGTGACCTGGAGGACATGGTTTCTGATTTTCCAATGAACATGAGGCAGAAGTGCTGAATTCTCTCTTTGTAGGTCCACAGTGGCCACTGGAGGCTAAGTGTCTCCCCGTGTGGACTGTGAAGCCATTTGGTCCTCCTCTACTTTTCGTGGTGTTTCTTGCTGCTGCACTGGGAGTTTGGTATTTGCTTCATGAAACACAAGGACTTCAACTGGGACACAGTGCTGGAGGGAGTTCTGTCACGTGTGGTGGGTCAGGGTCCTAGGAGAATGCACCAACCAGTCTTCTATCCCACAGAGCTTGCCCCCTCGACCCTAGCAACCTGATTCTGAACATTGCCCTGAAACCTCTCCATATAACAAGATGCCTTTACATATAAGTGTCTGCCGGCTGCACCATGTCAGTCACAAGCCATTTGGAAGCCAATGTCAGATCCACATGGCCCTACCACAGATGTTTTATCACACTCCTGCACACCACTTCTCTAGGCCCACTACTCAGCAGGCCCCAACTTACTGGCATCTCTGTTCTACACCATTTTCATGAAACCCAGTCAATCAAGGCACTGTCTGGTACACTCCTGATCAGCAACACGACGTCCAAAGGTTCTCCAGTGCCACCTGGTCATGGGCACTTAAAAATTTCATGGTATTTATCTAGCCATTTTTCAAGGATGAAGTTGGAGGCACTGTGGGTTTCCATTCATTCAGGAACCATTAAATGGTGAGGAAGCTCATTTCAATGAAAGCTCTGGAGAACTCTCACAAACAAGGCTTCCCAAAGAGTGGCCAAAAGGTCGCATGAAGCCAGGCCCATTGAGGTCTACCATGTGAGATCCAGGTGTGTTTTGACTCTCAAAGATGGCTGCCAGGTCTGTAAGAATAAAATCATGTGATATCCTGGCTGAGATTCCCAGTGCTCTGTGGAAAGCCAACCTGGGACTAGATCTCAGTTTCCAAGGGCGACTCTCATGCGTGGCCTACTAAAATCTCAACAGAGTTCATGGCAATACTTCTCTGAGGTCAGTTCCAGAACTCAGTCTCCAAGGGGAATCACACCAGAGTTCACGCCAAGGTGGACCCAGTCATCTCTTCCAACCGCCACACAAATGACCACAATTCCAACCAAAACACTGCCACATGGCCCTCATCTTCTTCCATATACACACTCATCATAACCTCTGGCTGGAGGTTTCCATCAGGGGCGCAGCCCAAGACAGTGTCCACAATAAGCTCCCTTGCCCCTCATTTGCCTAATATCAGGGTGGCCTGGACAGCCTTCCTGTGCACCAGGAGTGATCAAATAGGCCTGCCTTTAATACTGCTCTGCTTCTCCAATTTGAGGCCTACTGACTGCGGGGGTATAGATTCTTTGTGGGAATTGGAGTCAGGAGAAAACCCAAGCACCTATGGGCTAGCCTCTGCAGGGCTTTGAAGAACTCATTTGACCCAAAGGATCCCTATGCTCTCTTGATGGAGGTCAGGAACCTTACAGAGGAAGGCGAGAGACTTCATCCAAAATGACTGCTTTTTTGCCATTTTGGCTTTGGATGCACACATGGGATCTTTCTTCAATCCATCAGGTGCTGACAATCTAAGCCACAGCCTCACACAGGGCCAAGAGGCTGATTCAGACACATCCCTTTGCAAAGCAATGAAGCAAAGAGCCACAGGTGATGCCCATTCATTTCCATTTGAAAACTGTTTTCTTCAGGCTTCACAAAGGGGTGCCCTGAGGCAAAGGCCTTCCTGACATTCAGGGCAACAGAACAATAGGTAAGCAAAAGGCCCAAAGCAGGCTTTCTCAGCTGAGACTTTACTGGTCCCACTGATATCTGAGTTTTCTGAGATGCTCACCATTCCTTTCAGCTATCCAGTACATGGCCATGTCACAGAGCTTGGAGGTGGTACATATCTTGGACACAAAACCATGAGCCTATTCTGGAGAGTGGCCAGAATGCAGGAAGAAAACAGGAACTTAGGAAGATAGTAGGTGTTGCCCATCCATAAGGCAAGCCGCAGTCCATTCATAAATTGGGCAGGATGAATACTGGGAAGCTTTCTACTAGGCAGGACACATCCACTGATGCATTCTCTTTTCTCATGTCTACAACCAGGGACACAGTGAGATACACAAACTGAGCAACACTCGCCTTGTCAAAAGACTTACTGGAAACAGTCCACTCCAAACAAACAAACCGCCTTTCCTACCTATTCTCAGAACATGAGACAAATCCACAAACTCACCCCCACACCCACAAAGGCACCTCCTTCCCCCAAGTAGGTCTGTGACTACCCGGAGTGTCGTCTGACTGCTGGGCCATACTATGTTGCCCCGAAATGGCCTGTCCTGTCTCAGATCTGGCCTCCTTGGCCAACTCTGTGAAGTTGTCAGGAGCCAGCGGTGAGCCACTACCTGCTTTCTCAGGCAAGGCCCTCTTCAGTGCTTTCCTGGCATTTGGCCATCCTCACATCAGTAGGGACCAAGGAAGACTGACTCTGTCCTTGGTAAATCCAAACAAGTGAGCCCACTGGGACTGGGACTGGGACTGCCTCTGGGTGCCTGGCTTCCTGGATCCCAAGTTCAGAGAGTTCCATCACCAAGGAAGTGAGGTGAGGTCACTTCCTTCAGGAACTGAATGAGGTCACTGCCTGGCAACCACTGTGTCCTAACAGTTGCTTGCAAGGGTCCCAGGAGATGGAGGCTGCCCCTGCTTCCTGTGACACTTTCACAAGTTAGAATGGAATATCAACCATAGGCACCAAGGAACAGCTCTCCACACAGGCCTGGTTTGGTCCATCTTGTCTACATTAAGAAGAGAGAGGCTCCTTCAGACACATCCCTTCATCCTGACCAGGTTGTTGGCCATGGAAGATGACTTTTGCTCTCTCAGGTCCTTCATAGCTGCCTACATCTTCTCCAGGGTTCATTTCTGCATGGACCTTTGAGGTTCTCAGCAGGTGGAAGATCCCCTCCATTCCTGTATTGTAAGACCAACTCTGTCCCTGCTCTTCTGTAAAGCTCGATTGAGGGAACAGTGTCTGGTTAGGGTTAAGAACATGTTCGATTTGGGTTAGGAATCATTCTGCTAGTTGTAGAATGGTATTGGGAACCTGCGATAATTATAATCATATATAGGTGAAATATATGTATGAAAACAGAAATCTAAGTAAGATTTGAAGGCCAGAAGGGCATTGGGCCCTTGATTGGGATACTTAGCTTTGAATTACATTCTGCACAGATGTCTCAGATAAATTGATATACAATGGCATAGGACCATGTACCTTGGATGATTGAATGTAGAAGAGAACATCCAGTCAAAAAGGGATAGTAGGTAAGATTAGGAAGCTAGTCGGTAGGTTTAGGAAGAAGAGTGAGTGTAAAATTTGGACCAAAAGTTCTTTAGCAATTGGGTGTCGGTTAGAGAGTGAATGTAAATGTCAGCACATGTGAAGAGTCAGTCACAATGATGAACTGGGGAAAAATATGTAGGAAAGCAGATATCAATAGAGACATTAGGAAATCAGGCAAAGTATAAGGTGGGTGATAGGATTAGACATTTTCAACAGGGTTGAGGTTGAATATGTAATCTTAGGAAGAAACAAGTGTGTAGTCACCAATAGGATTGACATTGGAGAGCATTAGGCAACCTGGAGAAGGGAGTTCCTAGTAATCCATGCTCACTTTCCAATTAGGCTTTGCTACAATCATAAGTGTGAACTTTGCATTTTGTGTCCAGAATATGACAGTGATAAAATGTATATGTAGATCAGGTGACATGAGTATTTCTTCCACCATTGCTGGGAGCAATATGTTGAAGACCTATTAATTAGTATTTGGGGGTACAAATAGGTGTACCCTGGGTCTATGAATATAGAGATAATGCATGAATACACCATACTGTGAATAAATAATATAACTGCTTCCAATTTAAATAATGGATTGAGTTGATATCTGAAAGTATATAGGAAATCTTATATTGATACACAATCATTCATTCCTACCAGTTATACATCTAATGGCAATATTAGGGTTATGGTTTACCCTGAAGGGTGTGTGAGTTTTGCTTCAAAAGTGATTATGGAAATGGAAAATCATGTGATTGGAAAGAAGTCTCATGAAGGAACCAGTCAAGAAACATGGAGGAATACATGTGTTCTGAAGCAGGAAGGGATGGAACGTGAACCAAATGCCTAGAAATTTTTAAACTTGAGGATGAAATATACATCCTATGATGTGCATCAGCTGAAGAAATAGTAAGGTACCAGTGTTGAATAAAAATGAACGTCAAAATACACATCATGTCCCATAGGAATCTACTTGCATTGATGTTAAACTGGGTCAGTTACTGTAGAAAGATTAGGATTTCTATGCACCATCCACTGAAGTTAGTTTTCAGTACTAGGAAAAAAATATGTATTTCAGGTGGATAAATATTTCTGAGAATAATCTTGTGAAAAGTTGATTATAAATCCACATATATGAACATGAATGAATTTAGGGAATGTATCATAAGACACATATATTTCATATTTTGAAAAATCTGGAGAGAGTTTGTGTGTGTGTGTGTGTATATATATATCTATATATACACACACACACAAAACACACACACAGACATTAAAAATTCGAAATATATATGCCATTCGGAATTCATGATGAAATATATATCATCCACAGATCCAAAAACATTTATTTTACTGAACATGGATTTTTGTATCCTGTTGTTCAAGTAGGAAGCTCACCCATAGGTTGAATTTTCAGTTCCAACAGCGTTTGGGAGGAGTGATCTCTTCTCACAATTTGTATCTGCCAAGTCAGCCACCTCACAAGAATATACGTGGGATACCAGGTAGGATTCTATACGTGCATGTAAAAATACATGTGCTGAATAGGCTACAGAGAAAGGGAGACAGGAATTCACATATTTGTTAACTTTAAAAACACATGGAGAACTATTTCTATTCAATTGGACTAGATTTATAACACCTACCCTTGATAATGCAAAAGGCAAGCACAACTATACACCATGCCTCCTCTGAAATGCTTGTATTTCTATTCTGTTTGGGTTCTTTTTCTCCATCATATTAGGATTCATAGTCAGAGTCTAGTAGGGTATGGGTTAGTGTCAGGGAATCAGTATTTCAAATGGAAAATAGGAAATGAATCCAATGTGTATGCAAATACGTGCTACACAAAAATCTTCCCACTCTCATCCAGAACAATGCCTTGACATGACCTTCGCCCCAAGGAAGAAGCAACTCGAGGGGAAGAGTTAGAAAATCTGTGGATACATATGTGGAATGGAAAATGCTCAGGAGTTCACAACCTTGGAGGTGGTAGAGGAGTTTCCATAAGTAAGGGACAGGGTACACACTCCACAAACATGGAGCTCTGCTGGCCTAAAGACTTCGTGAGAAACTGCCTCTGAGGTTGGGCACTTGAAATATATGTTGTTGTCAGGAGCTTTAGCTTCCTTTGTAGTGAGACCATCAAAGCTGGGTCTGCATCTATGTGACCTGGAGGACATGGTTTCTGATTTTCCAATGAACATGAGGCAGAAGTGCTGAATTCTCTCTTTGTAGGTCCACAGTGGCCACTGGAGGCTAAGTGTCTCCCCGTGTGGACTGTGAAGCCATTTGGTCCTCCTCTACTTTTCGTGGTGTTTCTTGCTGCTGCACTGGGAGTTTGGTATTTGCTTCATGAAACACAAGGACTTCAACTGGGACACAGTGCTGGAGGGAGTTCTGTCACGTGTGGTGGGTCAGGGTCCTAGGAGAATGCACCAACCAGTCTTCTATCCCACAGAGCTTGCCCCCTCGACCCTAGCAACCTGATTCTGAACATTGCCCTGAAACCTCTCCATATAACAAGATGCCTTTACATATAAGTGTCTGCCAGCTGCACCATGTCAGTCACAAGCCATTTGGAAGCCAATGTCAGATCCACATGGCCCTACCACAGATGTTTTATCACACTCCTGCACACCACTTCTCTAGGCCCACTACTCAGCAGGCCCCAACTTACTGGCATCTCTGTTCTACGCCATTTTCATGAAACCCAGTCAATCAAGGCACTGTCTGGTACACTCCTGATCAGCAACACGACGTCCAAAGGTTCTCCAGTGCCACCTGGTCATGGGCACTTAAAAATTTCATGGTATTTATCTAGCCATTTTTCAAGGATGAAGTTGGAGGCACTGTGGGTTTCCATTCATTCAGGAACCATTAAATGGTGAGGAAGCTCATTTCAATGAAAGCTCTGGAGAACTCTCACAAACAAGGCTTCCCAAAGAGTGGCCAAAAGGTCGCATGAAGCCAGGCCCATTGAGGTCTACCATGTGAGATCCAGGTGTGTTTTGACTCTCAAAGATGGCTGCCAGGTCTGTAAGAATAAAATCATGTGATATCCTGGCTGAGATTCCCAGTGCTCTGTGGAAAGCCAACCTGGGACTAGATCTCAGTTTCCAAGGGCGACTCTCATGCGTGGCCTACTAAAATCTCAACAGAGTTCATGGCAATACTTCTCTGAGGTCAGTTCCAGAACTCAGTCTCCAAGGGGAATCACACCAGAGTTCACGCCAAGGTGGACCCAGTCATCTCTTCCAACCGCCACACAAATGACCACAATTCCAACCAAAACACTGCCACATGGCCCTCATCTTCTTCCATATACACACTCATCATAACCTCTGGCTGGAGGTTTCCATCAGGGGCGCAGCCCAAGACAGTGTCCACAATAAGCTCCCTTGCCCCTCATTTGCCTAATATCAGGGTGGCCTGGACAGCCTTCCTGTGCACCAGGAGTGATCAAATAGGCCTGCCTTTAATACTGCTCTGCTTCTCCAATTTGAGGCCTACTGACTGCGGGGGTATAGATTCTTTGTGGGAATTGGAGTCAGGAGAAAACCCAAGCACCTATGGGCTAGCCTCTGCAGGGCTTTGAAGAACTCATTTGACCCAAAGGATCCCTATGCTCTCTTGATGGAGGTCAGGAACCTTACAGAGGAAGGCGAGAGACTTCATCCAAAATGACTGCTTTTTTGCCATTTTGGCTTTGGATGCACACATGGGATCTTTCTTCAATCCATCAGGTGCTGACAATCTAAGCCACAGCCTCACACAGGGCCAAGAGGCTGATTCAGACACATCCCTTTGCAAAGCAATGAAGCAAAGAGCCACAGGTGATGCCCATTCATTTCCATTTGAAAACTGTTTTCTTCAGGCTTCACAAAGGGGTGCCCTGAGGCAAAGGCCTTCCTGACATTCAGGGCAACAGAACAATAGGTAAGCAAAAGGCCCAAAGCAGGCTTTCTCAGCTGAGACTTTACTGGTCCCACTGATATCTGAGTTTTCTGAGATGCTCACCATTCCTTTCAGCTATCCAGTACATGGCCATGTCACAGAGCTTGGAGGTGGTACATATCTTGGACACAAAACCATGAGCCTATTCTGGAGAGTGGCCAGAATGCAGGAAGAAAACAGGAACTTAGGAAGATAGTAGGTGTTGCCCATCCATAAGGCAAGCCGCAGTCCATTCATAAATTGGGCAGGATGAATACTGGGAAGCTTTCTACTAGGCAGGACACATCCACTGATGCATTCTCTTTTCTCATGTCTACAACCAGGGACACAGTGAGATACACAAACTGAGCAACACTCGCCTTGTCAAAAGACTTACTGGAAACAGTCCACTCCAAACAAACAAACCGCCTTTCCTACCTATTCTCAGAACATGAGACAAATCCACAAACTCACCCCCACACCCACAAAGGCACCTCCTTCCCCCAAGTAGGTCTGTGACTACCCGGAGTGTCGTCTGACTGCTGGGCCATACTATGTTGCCCCGAAATGGCCTGTCCTGTCTCAGATCTGGCCTCCTTGGCCAACTCTGTGAAGTTGTCAGGAGCCAGCGGTGAGCCACTACCTGCTTTCTCAGGCAAGGCCCTCTTCAGTGCTTTCCTGGCATTTGGCCATCCTCACATCAGTAGGGACCAAGGAAGACTGACTCTGTCCTTGGTAAATCCAAACAAGTGAGCCCACTGGGACTGGGACTGGGACTGCCTCTGGGTGCCTGGCTTCCTGGATCCCAAGTTCAGAGAGTTCCATCACCAAGGAAGTGAGGTGAGGTCACTTCCTTCAGGAACTGAATGAGGTCACTGCCTGGCAACCACTGTGTCCTACCAGTTGCTTGCAAGGGTCCCAGGAGATGGAGGCTGCCCCTGCTTCCTGTGACACTTTCACAAGTTAGAATGGAATATCAACCATAGGCACCAAGGAACAGCTCTCCACACAGGCCTGGTTTGGTCCATCTTGTCTACATTAAGAAGAGAGAGGCTCCTTCAGACACATCCCTTCATCCTGACCAGGTTGTTGGCCATGGAAGATGACTTTTGCTCTCTCAGGTCCTTCATAGCTGCCTACATCTTCTCCAGGGTTCATTTCTGCATGGACCTTTGAGGTTCTCAGCAGGTGGAAGATCCCCTCCATTCCTGTATTGTAAGACCAACTCTGTCCCTGCTCTTCTGTAAAGCTCGATTGAGGGAACAGTGTCTGGTTAGGGTTAAGAACATGTTCGATTTGGGTTAGGAATCATTCTGCTAGTTGTAGAATGGTATTGGGAACCTGCGATAATTATAATCATATATAGGTGAAATATATGTATGAAAACAGAAATCTAAGTAAGATTTGAAGGCCAGAAGGGCATTGGGCCCTTGATTGGGATACTTAGCTTTGAATTACATTCTGCACAGATGTCTCAGATAAATTGATATACAATGGCATAGGACCATGTACCTTGGATGATTGAATGTAGAAGAGAACATCCAGACAAAAAGGGATAGTAGGTAAGATTAGGAAGCTAGTCCATAGGTTTAGGAAGAAGAGTGAGTGAAAATTTGGACCAAATGTTCTTTAGCAATTGGGTGTCGGTTAGAGAGTGAATGAAAATGTCAGCACATGTGAAGAGTCAGTCACAATGATGAACTGGGGAAAAATATGTAGGAAAGCAGATATCAATAGAGACATTAGGAAATCAGGCAAAGTATAAGGTGGGTGATAGGATTAGACATTTTCAACAGGGTTGAGGTTGAATATGTAATCTTAGGAAGAAACAAGTGTGTAGTCACCAATAGGATTGACATTGGAGAGCATTAGGAAACCTGGGAAGGAAGTTCTTAGTAATCCATGCTCACTTTCCAATTAGGCTTTGCTACAATCATAAGTGTGACCTTTGCATTTTGTGTCCAGAATATGACAGTGATAAAATGTATATGTAGATCAGGTGACATGAGTATTTCTTCCACCATTGCTGGGAGCAATATGTTGAAGACCTATTAATTAGTATTTGGGGGTACAAATAGGTGTACCCTGGGTCTATGAATATAGAGATAATGCATGAATAGACCATACTGTGAATAAATAATATAACTGCTTCCAATTTAAATAATGGATTGAGTTGATATCTGAAAGTATATAGGAAATCTTATATTGATACACAATCATTCATTCCTACCAGTTATACATCTAATGGCAATATTAGGGTTATGGTTTACCCTGAAGGGTGTGTGAGTTTTGCTTCAAAAGTGATTATGGAAATGGAAAATCATGTGTTTGGAAAGAAGTCTCATGAAGGAACCAGTCAAGAAACATGGAGGAATACATGTGTTCTGAAGCAGGAAGGGATTGAAAGTGAACCAAATGCCTAGAAATTTTTAAACTTGAGGATGAAATATACATCCTATGATGTGCATCAGCTGAAGAAATAGTAAGGTACCAGTGTTGAATAAAAATGAACGTCAAAATACACATCATGTCCCATAGGAATCTACTTGCATTGATGTTAAACTGGGTCAGTTACTGTAGAAAGATTAGGATTTCTATGCACCATCCACTGAAGTTAGTTTTCAGTACTAGGAAAAAAATATGTATTTCAGGTGGATAAATATTTCTGAGAATAATCTTGTGAAAAGTTGATTATAAATCCACATATATGAACATGAATGAATTTAGGGAATTATCATAAGACACATATATTTCATATTTTGAAAAATCTGGAGAGAGTTTGTGTGTGTGTGTATATATATATATCTATATATACACACACACACAAAACACACACACAGACATTAAAAATTTGAAATATATATGCCATTCGAAATTCATGATGAAATATATATCATCCACAGATCCAAAAATATTTATTTTACTGAACATGGATTTTTGTATCCTGTTGTTCAAGTAGGAAGCTCACCCATAGTTTGAATTTTCAGTTCCAACAGCGTTTGGGAGGAGTGATCTCTTCTCACAATTTGTATCTGCCAAGTCAGCCACCTCACAAGAATATACGTGGGATACCAGGTAGGATTCTTTATGTGCATGTAAAAATACATGTGCTGAATAGGCTACAGAGAAAGGGAGACAGGAATTCACATATTTGTTAACTTTAAAAACACATGGAGAACTATTTCTATTCAATTGGACTAGATTTATAACACCTACCCTTGATAATGCAAAAGGCAAGTGCAACTATACACCATGCCGCCTCTGAACTGCTTGTATTTCTATTCTGTTTGGGTTCTTTTTCTCCATCATATTAGGACTCATAGTCAGAGACTAGTAGGGTATAGGTTAGTGTCAGGGAATCAGTATTTCAAATGGAAAATAGGAAATGAATCCAATGTGTATGCAAATACGTGCTACACAAAAATCTTCCCACTCTCATCCAGAACAATGCCTTGACATGACCTTCGCCCCAAGGAAGAAGCAACTCGAGGGGAAGAGTTAGAAAATCTGTGGATACATATGTGGAATGGAAAATGCTCAGTAGTTCACAACCTTGGAGGTGGTAGAGGAGTTTCCATAAGTAAGGGACAGGGTAAACACTCCACAAACATGGAGCTCTGCTGGCCTAAAGACTTCGTGAGAAACTGCCTCTGAGGTTGGGCACTTGAAATATATGTTGTTGTCAGGAGCTTTAGCTTCCTTTGTAGTGAGACCATCAAAGCTGGGTCTGCATCTATGTGACCTGGAGGACATGGTTTCTGATTTTCCAATGAACATGAGGCAGAAGTGCTGAATTCTCTCTTTGTAGGTCCACAGTGGCCACTGGAGGCTAAGTGTCTCCCCGTGTGGACTGTGAAGCCATTTGGTCCTCCTCTACTTTTCGTGGTGTTTCTTGCTGCTGCACTGGGAGTTTGGTATTTGCTTCATGAAACTCAAGGACTTCAACTGGGACACAGTGCTGGAGGGAGTTCTGTCACGTGTGGTGGGTCAGGGTCCTAGGAGAATGCACCAACCAGTCTTCTATCCCACAGAGCTTGCCCCCTTGACCCTAGCAACCTGATTCTGAACATGGCCCTGAAACTTCTCCATATAACAAGATGCCTTTACATATAAGTGTCTGCCGGCTGCACCATGTCAGTCACAAGCCATTTGGAATCCAATGTCAGATCCACATGGCCCTACCACAGATGTTTTATCACACTCCTGCACACCACTTCTCTAGGCCCACTACTCAGCAGGACCCAACTTACTGGCATCTCTGTTCTACACCATTTTCATGAAACCCAGTCAATCAAGGCACTGTCTGGTACACTCCTGATCAGCAACAGGACATCCAAAGGTTCTCCAGTGCCACCTGGTCATGGGTACATAAAAATTTCATGGTATTTATCTAGCCATTTTTCAAGGATGAAGTTGGAGGCACTGTGTGTTTCCATTCATTCAGGAACCATTAAATGGTGAGGAAGCTCATTTCAATGAAAGCTCTGGAGAACTCTCACAAACAAGGCTTCCCAAAGAGTGGCCCAAAGGTCGCATGAAGCCAGGCCCATTGAGGTCTACCATGTGAGATCCATGTGTGTTTTGACTCTCAACGATGGCTGCCAGGTCTGTAAGAATAAAATCATGTGATATCCTGGCTGAGATTCCCAGTGCTCTGTGGAAAGCCAACCTGGGCCTAGATCTCAGTTTCCAAGGGCGACTCTCATGCGTGGCCTACTAAAATCTCAACACAGTTCATGGCAGTACTTCTCTGAGGTCAGTTCCAGAACTCAGTCTCCAAGGGGAATCACACCAGAGTTCACGCCAAGGTGGACCCAGTCATCTCTTCCAACCGCCACACAAATGACCACAATTCCAACCAAAACACTGCCACATGGCCCTCATCTTCTTCCATATACACACTCATCATAACCTCTGGCTGGAAGTTTCCATCAGGGGCGCAGCCCAAGACAGTGTCCACAATAAGCTCCCTTGCCCCTCATTTGCCTAATATCAGGGTGGCCTGGACAGCCTTCCTGTGCACCAGGAGTGATCAAATAGGCCTGCATTTAATACTGCTCTGCTTCTCCAATTTGAGGCCTACTGACTGCGGGGGTATAGATTCTTTGTGGGAATTGGAGTCAGGAGAAAACCCAAGCACCTATGGGCTAGCCTCTGCAGGGCTTTGAAGAACTCATTTGACCCAAAGGATCCCTATGCTCTCTTGATGGAGGTCAGGAACCTTAGAGGAAGGCGAGAGACTGCATCCAAAATGACTGCTTTTTTTGCCATTTTGGCTTTGGATGCACACATGGGATCTTTCTTCAATCCATCAGGTGCTGACAATCTAAGCCACAGCCTCACACAGGGCCAAGAGGCTGATTCAGACACATCCCTTTGCAAAGCAATGAAGCAGAGAGCCACAGGTGATGCCCATTCATTTCCATTTGAAAACTGTTTTCTTCAGGCTTCACAAAGGGGTGCCCTGAGGCAAAGGCCTTCCTGACATTCAGGGCAACAGAACAGTAGGTAAGCAAAAGGCCCAAAGCAGGCTTTCTCAGCTGAGACTTTACTGGTCCCACTGATATCTGAGTTTTCTGAGATGCTCACCATTCCTTTCAGCTATCCAGTACATGGCCATGTCACAGAGCTTGGAGGTGGTACATATCTTGGACACAAAACCATGAGCCTATTCTGGAGAGTGGCCAGAATGCAGGAAGAAAACAGGAACTTAGGAAGATAGTAGGTGTTGCCCATCCATAAGGCAAGCCGCAGTCCATTCATAAATTGGGCAGGATGAATACTGGGAAGCTTTCTACTAGACAGGACACATCCATTGATGCATTCTCTTTTCTCATGTCTACAACCAGGGACACAGTGAGATACACAAACTTAGAAACACTCGCCTTGTCAAAAGACTTACTGGAAACAGTCCACTCCAAACAAACAAACCGCCTTTCCTACCTATTCTCAGAACATGAGACAAATCCACAAACTCACCCCCACACCCACAAAGGCACCTCCTTCCCCCAAGTAGGTCTGTGACTACCCGGAGTGTCGTCTGACTGCTGGGCCATACTATGTTGCCCCGAAATGGCCTGTCCTGTCTCAGATCTGGCCTCCTTGGCCAACTGTGTGAAGTTGTCTGGAGCCAGCGGTGAGCCACTACCTGCTTTCTCAGGCAAGGCCCTCTTCAGTGCTTTCCTGGCATTTGGCCATCCTCACATCAGTAGGGACCAAGGAAGACTGACTCTGTCCTTGGTAAATCCAAACAAGTGAGCCCACTGGGACTGGGACTGGGACTGCCTCTGGGTGCCTGGCTTCCTGGATCCCAAGTTCAGAGAGTTCCATCACCAAGGAAGTGAGGTGAGGTCACTTCCTTCAGGAACTGAATGAGGTCACTGCCTGGCAACCACTGTGTCCTAACAGTTGCTTGCAAGGGTCCCAGGAGATGGAGGCTGCCCCTGCTTCCTGTGACACTTTCACAAGTTAGAATGGAATATCAACCATAGGCACCAAGGAACAGCTCTCCACACAGGCCTGGTTTGGTCCATCTTGTCTACATTAAGAAGAGAGAGGCTCCTTCAGACACATCCCTTCATCCTGACCAGGTTGTTGGCCATGGAAGATGACTTTTGCTCTCTCAGGTCCTTCATAGCTGCCTACATCTTCTCCAGGGTTCATTTCTGCATGGACCTTTGAGGTTCTCAGCAGGTGGAAGATCCCCTCCATTCCTGTATTGTAAGACCAACTCTGTCCCTGCTCTTCTGTAAAGCTCGATTGAGGGAACAGTGTCTGGTTAGGGTTAAGAACATGTTCGATTTGGGTTAGGAATCATTCTGCTAGTTGTAGAATGGTATTGGGAACCTGCGATATTTATAATCATATATAGGTGAAATATATGTATGAAAACAGAAATCTAAGTAAGATTTGAAGGCCAGAAGGGCATTGGGCCCTTGATTGGGATACTTAGCTTTGAATTACATTCTGCACAGATGTCTCAGATAAATTGATATACAATGGCATAGGACCATGTACCTTGGATGATTGAATGTAGAAGAGAACATCCAGACAAAAAGGGATAGTAGGTAAGATTAGGAAGCTAGTCGGTAGGTTTAGCAAGAAGAGTGAGTGTAAAATTTGGACCAAAAGTTCTTTAGCAATTGGGTGTCGGTTAGAGAGTGAATGAAAATGTCAGCACATGTGAAGAGTCAGTCACAATGATGAACTGGGGAAAAATATGTAGGAAAGCAGATATCAATAGAGACATTAGGAAATCAGGCAAAGTATAAGGTGGGTGATAGGATTAGACATTTTCAACAGGGTTGAGGTTGAATATGTAATCTTAGGAAGAAACAAGTGTGTAGTCACCAATCGGATTGACATTGGAGAGCATTAGGCAACCTGGGAAGGAAGTTCTTAGTAATCCATGCTCACATTCCAATTAGGCTTTGCTACAATCATAAGTGTGACCTTTGCATTTTGTGTCCAGAATATGACAGTGATAAAATGTATATGTAGATCAGGTGACATGAGTATTTCTTCCACCATTGCTGGGAGCAATATGTTGAAGACGTATTAATTAGTATTTGGGTGTACAAATAGGTATACCCTGGGTCTATGAATATAGAGATAATGCATGAATAGACCATACTGTGAATAAATAATATAACTGCTTCCAATTTAAATAATGGATTGAGTTGATATCTGAAAGTATATAGGAAATCTTATATTGATACACAATCATTCATTCCTACCAGTTATACATCTAATGGCAATATTAGGGTTATGGTTTACCCTGAAGGGTGTGTGAGTTTTGCTTCAAAAGGGATTATGGAAATGGAAAATCATGTGTTTGGAAAGAAGTCTCATGAAGGAACCCGTCAAGAAAC
Source organism: Urocitellus parryii (assembly GCF_045843805.1). Lineage (NCBI taxonomy): Eukaryota > Metazoa > Chordata > Mammalia > Rodentia > Sciuridae > Urocitellus > Urocitellus parryii. Next base: position 3,095,911 of record NW_027551763.1, read on the forward strand.
ATGGAGGAATACATGTGTTCTGAAGCAGGAAGGGATGGAAAGTGAACCAAATGCCTAGAAATTTTTAAACTTGAGGATGAAATATACATCCTATGATGTGCATCAGCTGAAGAAATAGTAAGGTACCAGTGTTGAATAAAAATGAACGTCAAAATACACATCATGTCCCATAGGAATCTACTTGCATTGATGTTAAACTGGGTCAGTTACTGTAGAAAGATTAGGATTTCTATGCACCATCCACTGAAGTTAGTTTTCAGTACTAGGAAAAAAATATGTATTTCAGGTGGATAAATATTTCTGAGAATAATCTTGTGAAAAGTTGATTATAAATCCACATATATGAACATGAATGAATTTAGGGAATGTATCATAAGACACATATATTTCATATTTTGAAAAATCTGGAGAGAGTTTGTGTGTGTGTGTATATATATATATATATCTATATATACACACACACACAAAACACACACACAGACATTAAAAATTCGAAATATATATGCCATTCGAAATTCATGATGAAATATATATCATCCACAGATCCAAAAACATTTATTTTACTGAACATGGATTTTTGTATCCTGTTGTTCAAGTAGGAAGCTCACCCATAGGTTGAATTTTCAGTTCCAACAGCGTTTGGGAGGAGTGATCTCTTCTCACAATTTGTATCTGCCAAGTCAGCCACCTCACAAGAATATACGTGGGATACCAGGTAGGATTCTATACGTGCATGTAAAAATACATGTGCTGAATAGGCTACAGAGAAAGGGAGACAGGAATTCACATATTTGTTAACTTTAAAAACACATGGAGAACTATTTCTATTCAATTGGACTAGATTTATAACACCTACCCTTGATAATGCAAAAGGCAAGCGCAACTATACACCATGCCTCCTCTGAAATGCTTGTATTTCTATTCTGTTTGGGTTCTTTTTCTCCATCATATTAGGATTCATAGTCAGAGTCTAGTAGGGTATAGGTTAGTGTCAGGGAATCAGTATTTCAAATGGAAAATAGGAAATGAATCCAATGTGTATGCAAATACGTGCTACACAAAAATCTTCCCACTCTCATCCAGAACAATGCCTTGACATGACCTTCGCCCCAAGGAAGAAGCAACTCGAGGGGAAGAGTTAGAAAATCTGTGGATACATATGTGGAATGGAAAATGCTCAGGAGTTCACAACCTTGGAGGTGGTAGAGGAGTTTCCATAAGTAAGGGACAGGGTAAACACTCCACAAACATGGAGCTCTGCTGGCCTAAAGACTTCGTGAGAAACTGCCTCTGAGGTTGGGCACTTGAAATATATGTTGTTGTCAGGAGCTTTAGCTTCCTTTGTAGTGAGACCATCAAAGCTGGGTCTGCATCTATGTGACCTGGAGGACATGGTTTCTGATTTTCCAATGAACATGAGGCAGAAGTGCTGAATTCTCTCTTTGTAGGTCCACAGTGGCCACTGGAGGCTAAGTGTCTCCCCGTGTGGACTGTGAAGCCATTTGGTCCTCCTCTACTTTTCGTGGTGTTTCTTGCTGCTGCACTGGGAGTTTGGTATTTGCTTCATGAAACACAAGGACTTCAACTGGGACACAGTGCTGGAGGGAGTTCTGTCACGTGTGGTGGGTCAGGGTCCTAGGAGAATGCACCAACCAGTCTTCTATCCCACAGAGCTTGCCCCCTTGACCCTAGCAACCTGATTCTGAACATGGCCCTGAAACTTCTCCATATAACAAGATGCCTTTACATATAAGTGTCTGCCGGCTTCACCATGTCAGTCACAAGCCATTTGGAAGCCAATGTCAGATCCACATGGCCCTACCACAGATGTTTTATCACACTCCTGCACACCACTTCTCTAGGCCCACTACTCAGCAGGCCCCAACTTACTGGCATCTCTGTTCTACACCATTTTCATGAAACCCAGTCAATCAAGGCACTGTCTGGTACACTCCTGATCAGCAACAGGACATCCAAAGGTTCTCCAGTGCCACCTGGTCATGGGTACATAAAAATTTCATGGTATTTATCTAGCCATTTTTCAAGGATGAAGTTGGAGGCACTGTGGGTTTCCATTCATTCAGGAACCATTAAATGGTGAGGAAGCTCATTTCAATGAAAGCTCTGGAGAACTCTCACAAACAAGGCTTCCCAAAGAGTGGCCCAAAGGTCGCATGAAGCCAGGCCGATTGAGGTCTACCATGTGAGATCCATGTGTGTTTTGACTCTCAACGATGGCTGCCAGGTCTGTAAGAATAAAATCATGTGATATCCTGGCTGAGATTCCCAGTGCTCTGTGGAAAGCCAACCTGGGCCTAGATCTCAGTTTCCAAGGGCGACTCTCATGCGTGGCCTACTAAAATCTCAACACAGTTCATGGCAATACTTCTCTGAGGTCAGTTCCAGAACTCAGTCTCCAAGGGGAATCACACCAGAGTTCACGCCAAGGTGGACCCAGTCATCTCTTCCAACCGCCACACAAATGAAGACAATTCCAACCAAAACACTGCCACATGGCCCTCATCTTCTTCCATATACACACTCATCATAACCTCTGGCTGGAAGTTTCCATCAGGGGCGCAGCCCAAGACAGTGTCCACAATAAGCTCCCTTGCCCCTCATTTGCCTAATATCAGGGTGGCCTGGACAGCCTTCCTGTGCACCAGGAGTGATCAAATAGGCCTGCCTTTAATACTGCTCTGCTTCTCCAATTTGAGGCCTACTGACTGCGGGGGTATAGATTCTTTGTGGGAATTGGAGTCAGGAGAAAACCCAAGCACCTATGGGCTAGCCTCTGCAGGGCTTTGAAGAACTCATTTGACCCAAAGGATCCCTATGCTCTCTTGATGGAGGTCAGGAACCTTAGAGGAAGGCGAGAGACTGCATCCAAAATGACTGCTTTTTTTGCCATTTTGGCTTTGGATGCACACATGGGATCTTTCTTCAATCCATCAGGTGCTGACAATCTAAGCCACAGCCTCACACAGGGCCAAGAGGCTGATTCAGACACATCCCTTTGCAAAGCAATGAAGCAAAGAGCTACAGGTGATGCCCATTCATTTCCATTTGAAAACTGTTTTCTTCAGGCTTCACAAAGGGGTGCCCTGAGGCAAAGGCCTTCCTGACATTCAGGGCAACAGAACAATAGGTAAGCAAAAGGCCCAAAGCAGGCTTTCTCAGCTGAGACTTTACTGGTCCCACTGATATCTGAGTTTTCTGAGATGCTCACCATTCCTTTCAGCTATCCAGTACATGGCCATGTCACAGAGCTTGGAGGTGGTACATATCTTGGACACAAAACCATGAGCCTATTCTGGAGAGTGGCCAGAATGCAGGAAGAAAACAGGAACTTAGGAAGATAGTAGGTGTTGCCCATCCATAAGGCAAGCCGCAGTCCATTCATAAATTGGGCAGGATGAATACTGGGAAGCTTTCTACTAGACAGGACACATCCATTGATGCATTCTCTTTTCTCATGTCTACAACCAGGGACACAGTGAGATACACAAACTTAGAAACACTCGCCTTGTCAAAAGACTTACTGGAAACAGTCCACTCCAAACAAACAAACCGCCTTTCCTACCTATTCTCAGAACATGAGACAAATCCACAAACTCACCCCCACACCCACAAAGGCACCTCCTTCCCCCAAGTAGGTCTGTGACTACCCGGAGTGTCGCCTGACTGCTGGGCCATACTATGTTGCCCCGAAATGGCCTGTCCTGTCTCAGATCTGGCCTCCTTGGCCAACTCTGTGAAGTTGTCAGGAGCCAGCGGTGAGCCACTACCTGCTTTCTCAGGCAAGGCCCTCTTCAGTGCTTTCCTGGCATTTGGCCATCCTCACATCAGTAGGGACCAAGGAAGACTGACTCTGTCCTTGGTAAATCCAAACAAGTGAGCCCACTGGGACTGGGACTGGGACTGCCTCTGGGTGCCTGGCTTCCTGGATCCCAAGTTCAGAGAGTTCCATCACCAAGGAAGTGAGGTGAGGTCACTTCCTTCAGGAACTGAATGAGGTCACTGCCTGGCAACCACTGTGTCCTAACAGTTGCTTGCAAGGGTCCCAGGAGATGGAGGCTGCCCCTGCTTCCTGTGACACTTTCACAAGTTAGAATGGAATATCAACCATAGGCACCAAGGAACAGCTCTCCACACAGGCCTGGTTTGGTCCATCTTGTCTACATTAAGAAGAGAGAGGCTCCTTCAGACACATCCCTTCATCCTGACCAGGTTGTTGGCCATGGAAGATGACTTTTGCTCTCTCAGGTCCTTCATAGCTGCCTACATCTTCTCCAGGGTTCATTTCTGCATGGACCTTTGAGGTTCTCAGCAGGTGGAAGATCCCCTCCATTCCTGTATTGTAAGACCAACTCTGTCCCTGCTCTTCTGTAAAGTTCGATTGAGGGAACAGTGTCTGGTTAGGGTTAAGAACATGTTCGATTTGGGTTAGGAATCATTCTGCTAGTTGTAGAATGGTATTGGGAACCTGCGATATTTATAATCATATATAGGTGAAATATATGTATGAAAACAGAAATCTAAGTAAGATTTGAAGGCCAGAAGGGCATTGGGCCCTTGATTGGGATACTTAGCTTTGAATTACATTCTGCACAGATGTCTCAGATAAATTGATATACAATGGCATAGGACCATGTACCTTGGATGATTGAATGTAGAAGAGAACATCCAGACAAAAAGGGATAGTAGGTAAGATTAGGAAGCTAGTCGGTAGGTTTAGCAAGAAGAGTGAGTGTAAAATTTGGACCAAAAGTTCTTTAGCAATTGGGTGTCGGTTAGAGAGTGAATGAAAATGTCAGCACATGTGAAGAGTCAGTCACAATGATGAACTGGGGAAAAATATGTAGGAAAGCAGATATCAATAGAGACATTAGGAAATCAGGCAAAGTATAAGGTGGGTGATAGGATTAGACATTTTCAACAGGGTTGAGGTTGAATATGTAATCTTAGGAAGAAACAAGTGTGTAGTCACCAATCGGATTGACATTGGAGAGCATTAGGCAACCTGGGAAGGAAGTTCTTAGTAATCCATGCTCACTTTCCAATTAGGCTTTGCTACAATCATAAGTGTGACCTTTGCATTTTGTGTCCAGAATATGACAGTGATAAAATGTATATGTAGATCAGGTGACATGAGTATTTCTTCCACCATTGCTGGGAGCAATATGTTGAAGACGTATTAATTAGTATTTGGGTGTACAAATAGGTGTACCCTGGGTCTATGAATATAGAGATAATGCATGAATAGACCATACTGTGAATAAATAATATAACTGCTTCCAATTTAAATAATGGATTGAGTTGATATCTGAAAGTATATAGGAAATCTTATATTGATACACAATCATTCATTCCTACCAGTTATACATCTAATGGCAATATTAGGGTTATGGTTTACCCTGAAGGGTGTGTGAGTTTTGCTTCAAAAGGGATTATGGAAATGGAAAATCATGTGTTTGGAAAGAAGTCTCATGAAGGAACCAGTCAAGAAACATGGAGGAATACATGTGTTCTGAAGCAGGAAGGGATGGAAAGTGAACCAAATGCCTAGAAATTTTTAAACTTGAGGATGAAATATACATCCTATGATGTGCATCAGCTGAAGAAATAGTAAGGTACCAGTGTTGAATAAAAATGAACGTCAAAATACACATCATGTCCCATAGGAATCTACTTGCATTGATGTTAAACTGGGTCAGTTACTGTAGAAAGATTAGGATTTCTATGCACCATCCACTGAAGTTAGTTTTCAGTACTAGGAAAAAAAATATGTATTTCAGGTGGATAAATATTTCTGAGAATAATCTTGTGAAAAGTTGATTATAAATCCACATATATGAACATGAATGAATTTAGGGAATGTATCATAAGACACATATATTTCATATTTTGAAAAATCTGGAGAGAGTTTGTGTGTGTGTGTATATATATATATATATATCTATATATACACACACACACAAAACACACACACAGACATTAAAAATTCGAAATATATATGCCATTCGAAATTCATGATGAAATATATATCATCCACAGATCCAAAAACATTTATTTTACTGAACATGGATTTTTGTATCCTGTTGTTCAAGTAGGAAGCTCACCCATAGGTTGAATTTTCAGTTCCAACAGCGTTTGGGAGGAGTGATCTCTTCTCACAATTTGTATCTGCCAAGTCAGCCACCTCACAAGAATATACGTGGGATACCAGGTAGGATTCTATACGTGCATGTAAAAATACATGTGCTGAATAGGCTACAGAGAAAGGGAGACAGGAATTCACATATTTGTTAACTTTAAAAACACATGGAGAACTATTTCTATTCAATTGGACTAGATTTATAACACCTACCCTTGATAATGCAAAAGGCAAGCACAACTATACACCATGCCTCCTCTGAAATGCTTGTATTTCTATTCTGTTTGGGTTCTTTTTCTCCATCATATTAGGATTCATAGTCAGAGTCTAGTAGGGTATGGGTTAGTGTCAGGGAATCAGTATTTCAAATGGAAAATAGGAAATGAATCCAATGTGTATGCAAATACGTGCTACACAAAAATCTTCCCACTCTCATCCAGAACAATGCCTTGACATGACCTTCGCCCCAAGGAAGAAGCAACTCGAGGGGAAGAGTTAGAAAATCTGTGGATACATATGTGGAATGGAAAATGCTCAGGAGTTCACAACCTTGGAGGTGGTAGAGGAGTTTCCATAAGTAAGGGACAGGGTAAACACTCCACAAACATGGAGCTCTGCTGGCCTAAAGACTTCGTGAGAAACTGCCTCTGAGGTTGGGCACTTGAAATATATGTTGTTGTCAGGAGCTTTAGCTTCCTTTGTAGTGAGACCATCAAAGCTGGGTCTGCATCTATGTGACCTGGAGGACATGGTTTCTGATTTTCCAATGAACATGAGGCAGAAGTGCTGAATTCTCTCTTTGTAGGTCCACAGTGGCCACTGGAGGCTAAGTGTCTCCCCGTGTGGACTGTGAAGCCATTTGGTCCTCCTCTACTTTTCGTGGTGTTTCTTGCTGCTGCACTGGGAGTTTGGTATTTGCTTCATGAAACACAAGGACTTCAACTGGGACACAGTGCTGGAGGGAGTTCTGTCACGTGTGGTGGGTCAGGGTCCTAGGAGAATGCACCAACCAGTCTTCTATCCCACAGAGCTTGCCCCCTTGACCCTAGCAACCTGATTCTGAACATTGCCCTGAAACTTCTCCATATAACAAGATGCCTTTACATATAAGTGTCTGCCGGCTGCACCATGTCAGTCACAAGCCATTTGGAAGCCAATGTCAGATCCACATGGCCCTACCACAGATGTTTTATCACACTCCTGCACACCACTTCTCTAGGCCCACTACTCAGCAGGCCCCAACTTACTGGCATCTCTGTTCTACACCATTTTCATGAAACCCAGTCAATCAAGGCACTGTCTGGTACACTCCTGATCAGCAACAGGACATCCAAAGGTTCTCCAGTGCCACCTGGTCATGGGTACATAAAAATTTCATGGTATTTATCTAGCCATTTTTCAAGGATGAAGTTGGAGGCACTGTGGGTTTCCATTCATTCAGGAACCATTAAATGGTGAGGAAGCTCATTTCAATGAAAGCTCTGGAGAACTCTCACAAACAAGGCTTCCCAAAGAGTGGCCCAAAGGTCGCATGAAGCCAGGCCCATTGAGGTCTACCATGTGAGATCCATGTGTGTTTTGACTCTCAACGATGGCTGCCAGGTCTGTAAGAATAAAATCATGTGATATCCTGGCTGAGATTCCCAGTGCTCTGTGGAAAGCCGACCTGGGCCTAGATCTCAGTTTCCAAGGGCGACTCTCATGCGTGGCCTACTAAAATCTCAACAGAGTTCATGGCAATACTTCTCTGAGGTCAGTTCCAGAACTCAGTCTCCAAGGGGAATCACACCAGAGTTCACGCCAAGGTGGACCCAGTCATGTCTTCCAACGGCCACACCAATGAAGACAATTCCAACCAAAACACTGCCACATGGCCCTCATCTTCTTCCATATACACACTCATCATAACCTCTGGCTGGAAGTTTCCATCAGGGGCGCAGCCCAAGACAGTGTCCACAATAAGCTCCCTTGCCCCTCATTTGCCTAATATCAGGGTGGCCTGGACAGCCTTCCTGTGCACCAGGAGTGATCAAATAGGCCTGCCTTTAATACTGCTCTGCTTCTCCAATTTGAGGCCTACTGACTGCGGGGGTATAGATTCTTTGTGGGAATTGGAGTCAGGAGAAAACCCAAGCACCTATGGGCTAGCCTCTGCAGGGCTTTGAAGAACTCATTTGACCCAAAGGATCCCTATGCTCTCTTGATGGAGGTCAGGAACCTTACAGAGGAAGGCGAGAGACTGCATCCAAAATGACTGCTTTTTTGCCATTTTGGCTTTTAATGCACACATGGGATCTTTCTTCAATCCATTAGGTGCTGACAATCTAAGCCACAGCCTCACACAGGGCCAAGAGGCTGATTCAGACACATCCCTTTGCAAAGCAATGAAGCAAAGAGCCACAGGTGATGCCCATTCATTTCCATTTGAAAACTGTTTTCTTCAGGCTTCACAAAGGGGTGCCCTGAGGCAAAGGCCTTCCTGACATTCAGGGCAACAGAACAATAGGTAAGCAAAAGGCCCAAAGCAGGCTTTCTCAGCTGAGACTTTACTGGTCCCACTGATATCTGAGTTTTCTGAGATGCTCACCATTCCTTTCAGCTATCCAGTACATGGCCATGTCACAGAGCTTGGAGGTGGTACATATCTTGGACACAAAACCATGAGCCTATTCTGGAGAGTGGCCAGAATGCAGGAAGAAAACAGGAACTTAGGAAGATAGTAGGTGTTGCCCATCCATAAGGCAAGCCGCAGTCCATTCATAAATTGGGCAGGATGAATACTGGGAAGCTTTCTACTAGACAGGACACATCCATTGATGCATTCTCTTTTCTCATGTCTACAACCAGGGACACAGTGAGATACACAAACTGAGAAACACTCGCCTTGTCAAAAGACTTACTGGAAACAGTCCACTCCAAACAAACAAACCGCCTTTCCTACCTATTCTCAGAACATGAGACAAATCCACAAACTCACCCCCACACCCACAAAGGCACCTCCTTCCCCCAAGTAGGTCTGTGACTACCCGGAGTGTCGTCTGACTGCTGGGCCATACTATGTTGCCCCGAAATGGCCTGTCCTGTCTCAGATCTGGCCTGCTTGGCCAACTCTGTGAAGTTGTCAGGAGCCAGCGGTGAGCCACTACCTGCTTTCTCAGGCAAGGCCCTCTTCAGTGCTTTCCTGGCATTTGGCCATCCTCACATCAGTAGGGACCAAGGAAGACTGACTCTGTCCTTGGTAAATCCAAACAAGTGAGCCCACTGGGACTCGGACTGGGACTGCCTCTGGGTGCCTGGCTTCCTGGATCCCACGTTCAGAGAGTTCCATCACCAAGGAAGTGAGGTGAGGTCACTTCCTTCAGGAACTGAATGAGGTCACTGCCTGGCAACCACTGTGTCCTACCAGTTGCTTGCAAGGGTCCCAGGAGATGGAGGCTGCCCCTGCTTCCTGTGACACTTTCACAAGTTAGAATGGAATATCAACCATAGGCACCAAGGAACAGCTCTCCACACAGGCCTGGTTTGGTCCATCTTGTCTACATTAAGAAGAGAGAGGCTCCTTCAGACACATCCCTTCATCCTGACCAGGTTGTTGGCCATGGAAGATGACTTTTGCTCTCTCAGGTCCTTCATAGCTGCCTACATCTTCTCCAGGGTTCATTTCTGCATGGACCTTTGAGGTTCTCAGCAGGTGGAAGATCCCCTCCATTCCTGTATTGTAAGACCAACTCTGTCCCTGCTCTTCTGTAAAGCTCGATTGAGGGAACAGTGTCTGGTTAGGGTTAAGAACATGTTCGATTTGGGTTAGGAATCATTCTGCTAGTTGTAGAATGGTATTGGGAACCTGCGATACTTATAATCATATATAGGTGAAATATATGTATGAAAACAGAAATCTAAGTAAGATTTGAAGGCCAGAAGGGCATTGGGCCCTTGATTGGGATACTTAGCTTTGAATTACATTCTGCACAGATGTCTCAGATAAATTGATATACAATGGCATAGGACCATGAACCTTGGATGATTGAATGTAGAAGAGAACATCCAGTCAAAAAGGGATATTAGGTAAGATTAGGAAGCTAGTCGGTAGGTTTAGGAAGAAGAGTGAGTGTAAAATTTGGACCAAAAGTTCTTTAGCAATTGGGTGTCGGTTAGAGAGTGAATGAAAATGTCAGCACATGTGAAGAGTCAGTCACAATGATGAACTGGGGAAAAATATGTAGGAAAGCAGATATCAATAGAGACATTAGGAAATCAGGCAAAGTATAAGGTGGGTGATAGGATTAGACATTTTCAACAGGGTTGAGGTTGAATATGTAATCTTAGGAAGAAACAAGTGTGTAGTCACCAATCGGATTGACATTGGAGAGCATTAGGCAACCTGGGAAGGAAGTTCTTAGTAATCCATGCTCACTTTCCAATTAGGCTTTGCTACAATCATAAGTGTGACCTTTGCATTTTGTGTCCAGAATATGACAGTGATAAAATGTATATGTAGATCAGGTGACATGAGTATTTCTTCCACCATTGCTGGGAGCAATATGTTGAAGACGTATTAATTAGTATTTGGGTGTACAAATAGGTGTACCCTGGGTCTATGAATATAGAGATAATGCATGAATAGACCATACTGTGAATAAATAATATAACTGCTTCCAATTTAAATAATGGATTGAGTTGATATCTGAAAGTATATAGGAAATCTTATATTGATACACAATCATTCATTCCTACCAGTTATACATCTAATGGCAATATTAGGGTTATGGTTTACCCTGAAGGGTGTGTGAGTTTTGGTTCAAAAGTGATTATGGAAATGGAAAATCATGTGTTTGGAAAGAAGTCTCATGAACGAACCAGTCAAGAAACATGGAGGAATACATGTGTTCTGAAGCAGGAAGGGATTGAAAGTGAACCAAATGCCTAGAAATTTTTAAACTTGAGGATGAAATATACATCCTATGATGTGCATCAGCTGAAGAAATAGTAAGGTACCAGTGTTGAATAAAAATGAACGTCAAAATACACATCATGTCCCATAGGAATCTACTTGCATTGATGTTAAACTGGGTCAGTTACTGTAGAAAGATTAGGATTTCTATGCACCATCCACTGAAGTTAGTTTTCAGTACTAGGAAAAAAATATGTATTTCAGGTGGATAAATATTTCTGAGAATAATCTTGTGAAAAGTTGATTATAAATCCACATATATGAACATGAATGAATTTAGGGAATGTATCATAAGACACATATATTTCATATTTTGAAAAATCTGGAGAGAGTTTGTGTGTGTGTGTATATATATATCTATATATACACACACACACAAAACACACACACAGACATTAAAAATTCGAAATATATATGCCATTCGAAATTCATGATGAAATATATATCATCCACAGATCCAAAAATATTTATTTTACTGAACATGGATTTTTGTATCCTGTTGTTCAAGTAGGAAGCTCACCCATAGGTTGAATTTTCAGTTCCAACAGCGTTTGGGAGGAGTGATCTCTTCTCACAATTTGTATCTGCCAAGTCAGCCACCTCACAAGAATATACGTGGGATACCAGGTAGGATTCTATACGTGCATGTAAAAATACATGTGCTGAATAGGCTACAGAGAAAGGGAGACAGGAATTCACATATTTGTTAACTTTAAAAACACATGGAGAACTATTTCTATTCAATTGGACTAGATTTATAACACCTACCCTTGATAATGCAAAAGGCAAGCGCAACTATACACCATGCCTCCTCTGAAATGCTTGTATTTCTATTCTGTTTGGGTTCTTTTTCTCCATCATATTAGGATTCATAGTCAGAGTCTAGTAGGGTATAGGTTAGTGTCAGGGAATCAGTATTTCAAATGGAAAATAGGAAATGAATCCAATGTGTATGCAAATACGTGCTACACAAAAATCTTCCCACTCTCATCCAGAACAATGCCTTGACATGACCTTCGCCCCAAGGAAGAAGCAACTCGAGGGGAAGAGTTAGAAAATCTGTGGATACATATGTGGAATGGAAAATGCTCAGGAGTTCACAACCTTGGAGGTGGTAGAGGAGTTTCCATAAGTAAGGGACAGGGTACACACTCCACAAACATGGAGCTCTGCTGGCCTAAAGACTTCGTGAGAAACTGCCTCTGAGGTTGGGCACTTGAAATATATGTTGTTGTCAGGAGCTTTAGCTTCCTTTGTAGTGAGACCATCAAAGCTGGGTCTGCATCTATGTGACCTGGAGGACATGGTTTCTGATTTTCCAATGAACATGAGGCAGAAGTGCTGAATTCTCTCTTTGTAGGTCCACAGTGGCCACTGGAGGCTAAGTGTCTCCCCGTGTGGACTGTGAAGCCATTTGGTCCTCCTCTACTTTTCGTGGTGTTTCTTGCTGCTGCACTGGGAGTTTGGTATTTGCTTCATGAAACACAAGGACTTCAACTGGGACACAGTGCTGGAGGGAGTTCTGTCACGTGTGGTGGGTCAGGGTCCTAGGAGAATGCACCAACCAGTCTTCTATCCCACAGAGCTTGCCCCCTCGACCCTAGCAACCTGATTCTGAACATTGCCCTGAAACTTCTCCATATAACAAGATGCCTTTACATATAAGTGTCTGCCGGCTGCACCATGTCAGTCACAAGCCATTTGGAAGCCAATGTCAGATCCACATGGCCCTACCACAGATGTTTTATCACACTCCTGCACACCACTTCTCTAGGCCCACTACTCAGCAGGCCCCAACTTACTGGCATCTCTGTTCTACACCATTTTCATGAAACCCAGTCAATCAAGGCACTGTCTGGTACACTCCTGATCAGCAACAGGACATCCAAAGGTTCTCCAGTGCCACCTGGTCATGGGTACATAAAAATTTCATGGTATTTATCTAGCCATTTTTCAAGGATGAAGTTGGAGGCACTGTGGGTTTCCATTCATTCAGGAACCATTAAATGGTGAGGAAGCTCATTTCAATGAAAGCTCTGGAGAACTCTCACAAACAAGGCTTCCCAAAGAGTGGCCCAAAGGTCGCATGAAGCCAGGCCCATTGAGGTCTACCATGTGAGATCCATGTGTGTTTTGACTCTCAACGATGGCTGCCAGGTCTGTAAGAATAAAATCATGTGATATCCTGGCTGAGATTCCCAGTGCTCTGTGGAAAGCCGACCTGGGCCTAGATCTCAGTTTCCAAGGGCGACTCTCATGCGTGGCCTACTAAAATCTCAACAGAGTTCATGGCAATACTTCTCTGAGGTCAGTTCCAGAACTCAGTCTCCAAGGGGAATCACACCAGAGTTCACGCCAAGGTGGACCCAGTCATCTCTTCCAACCGCCACACCAATGAAGACAATTCCAACCAAAACACTGCCACATGGCCCTCATCTTCTTCCATATACACACTCATCATAACCTCTGGCTGGAAGTTTCCATCAGGGGCGCAGCCCAAGACAGTGTCCACAATAAGCTCCCTTGCCCCTCATTTGCCTAATATCAGGGTGGCCTGGACAGCCTTCCTGTGCACCAGGAGTGATCAAATAGGCCTGCCTTTAATACTGCTCTGCTTCTCCAATTTGAGGCCTACTGACTGCGGGGGTATAGATTCTTTGTGGGAATTGGAGTCAGGAGAAAACCCAAGCACCTATGGGCTAGCCTCTGCAGGGCTTTGAAGAACTCATTTGACCCAAAGGATCCCTATGCTCTCTTGATGGAGGTCAGGAACCTTACAGAGGAAGGCGAGAGACTGCATCCAAAATGACTGCTTTTTTGCCATTTTGGCTTTTAATGCACACATGGGATCTTTCTTCAATCCATTAGGTGCTGACAATCTAAGCCACAGCCTCACACAGGGCCAAGAGGCTGATTCAGACACATCCCTTTGCAAAGCAATGAAGCAAAGAGCCACAGGTGATGCCCATTCATTTCCATTTGAAAACTGTTTTCTTCAGGCTTCACAAAGGGGTGCCCTGAGGCAAAGGCCTTCCTGACATTCAGGGCAACAGAACAATAGGTAAGCAAAAGGCCCAAAGCAGGCTTTCTCAGCTGAGACTTTACTGGTCCCACTGATATCTGAGTTTTCTGAGATGCTCACCATTCCTTTCAGCTATCCAGTACATGGCCATGTCACAGAGCTTGGAGGTGGTACATATCTTGGACACAAAACCATGAGCCTATTCTGGAGAGTGGCCAGAATGCAGGAAGAAAACAGGAACTTAGGAAGATAGTAGGTGTTGCCCATCCATAAGGCAAGCCGCAGTCCATTCATAAATTGGGCAGGATGAATACTGGGAAGCTTTCTACTAGACAGGACACATCCATTGATGCATTCTCTTTTCTCATGTCTACAACCAGGGACACAGTGAGATACACAAACTGAGAAACACTCGCCTTGTCAAAAGACTTACTGGAAACAGTCCACTCCAAACAAACAAACCGCCTTTCCTACCTATTCTCAGAACATGAGACAAATCCACAAACTCACCCCCACACCCACAAAGGCACCTCCTTCCCCCAAGTAGGTCTGTGACTACCCGGAGTGTCGTCTGACTGCTGGGCCATACTATGTTGCCCCGAAATGGCCTGTCCTGTCTCAGATCTGGCCTGCTTGGCCAACTCTGTGAAGTTGTCAGGAGCCAGCGGTGAGCCACTACCTGCTTTCTCAGGCAAGGCCCTCTTCAGTGCTTTCCTGGCATTTGGCCATCCTCACATCAGTAGGGACCAAGGAAGACTGACTCTGTCCTTGGTAAATCCAAACAAGTGAGCCCACTGGGACTGGGACTGGGACTGCCTCTGGGTGCCTGGCTTCCTGGATCCCAAGTTCAGAGAGTTCCATCACCAAGGAAGTGAGGTGAGGTCACTTCCTTCAGGAACTGAATGAGGTCACTGCCTGGCAACCACTGTGTCCTAACAGTTGCTTGCAAGGGTCCCAGGAGATGGAGGCTGCCCCTGCTTCCTGTGACACTTTCACAAGTTAGAATGGAATATCAACCATAGGCACCAAGGAACAGCTCTCCACACAGGCCTGGTTTGGTCCATCTTGTCTACATTAAGAAGAGAGAGGCTCCTTCAGACACATCCCTTCATCCTGACCAGGTTGTTGGCCATGGAAGATGACTTTTGCTCTCTCAGGTCCTTCATAGCTGCCTACATCTTCTCCAGGGTTCATTTCTGCATGGACCTTTGAGGTTCTCAGCAGGTGGAAGATCCCCTCCATTCCTGTATTGTAAGACCAACTCTGTCCCTGCTCTTCTGTAAAGCTCGATTGAGGGAACAGTGTCTGGTTAGGGTTAAGAACATGTTCGATTTGGGTTAGGAATCATTCTGCTAGTTGTAGAATGGTATTGGGAACCTGCGATACTTATAATCATATATAGGTGAAATATATGTATGAAAACAGAAATCTAAGTAAGATTTGAAGGCCAGAAGGGCATTGGGCCCTTGATTGGGATACTTAGCTTTGAATTACATTCTGCACAGATGTCTCAGATAAATTGATATACAATGGCATAGGACCATGTACCTTGGATGATTGAATGTAGAAGAGAACATCCAGTCAAAAAGGGATAGTAGGTAAGATTAGGAAGCTAGTCGGTAGGTTAAGGAAGAAGAGTGAGTGTAAAATTTGGACCAAAAGTTCTTTAGCAATTGGGTGTCGGTTAGAGAGTGAATGTAAATGTCAGCACATGTGAAGAGTCAGTCACAATGATGAACTGGGGAAAAATATGTAGGAAAGCAGATATCAATAGAGACATTAGGAAATCAGGCAAAGTATAAGGTGGGTGATAGGATTAGACATTTTCAACAGGGTTGAGGTTGAATATGTAATCTTAGGAAGAAACAAGTGTGTAGTGACCAATAGGATTGACATTGGAGAGCATTAGGCAACCTGGAGAAGGAAGTTCTTAGTAATCCATGCTCACTTTCCAATTAGGCTTTGCTACAATCATAAGTGTGACCTTTGCATTTTTTGTCCAGAATATGACAGTGATAAAATGTATATGTAGATCAGGTGACATGAGTATTTCTTCCACCATTGCTGGGAGCAATATGTTGAAGACGTATTAATTAGTATTTGGGGGTACAAATAGGTGTACCCTGGGTCTATGAATATAGAGATAATGCATGAATAGACCATACTGTGAATAAATAATATAACTGCTTCCAATTTAAATAATGGATTGAGTTGATATCTGAAAGTATATAGGAAATCTTATATTGATACACAATCATTCATTCCTACCAGTTATACATCTAATGGCAATATTAGGGTTATGGTTTACCCTGAAGGGTGTGTGAGTTTTGCTTCAAAAGGGATTATGGAAATGGAAAATCATGTGTTTGGAAAGAAGTCTCATGAAGGAACCCGTCAAGAAACATGGAGGAATACATGTGTTCTGAAGCAGGAAGGGATGGAAAGTGAACCAAATGCCTAGAAATTTTTAAACTTGAGGATGAAATATACATCCTATGATGTGCATCAGCTGAAGAAATAGTAAGGTACCAGTGTTGAATAAAAATGAACGTCAAAATACACATCATGTCCCATAGGAATCTACTTGCATTGATGTTAAACTGGGTCAGTTACTGTAGAAAGATTAGGATTTCTATGCACCATCCACTGAAGTTAGTTTTCAGTACTAGGAAAAAAATATGTATTTCAGGTGGATAAATATTTCTGAGAATAATCTTGTGAAAAGTTGATTATAAATCCACATATATGAACATGAATGAATTTAGGGAATGTATCATAAGACACATATATTTCATATTTTGAAAAATCTGGAGAGAGTTTGTGTGTGTGTGTATATATATATATCTATATATACACACACACACAAAACACACACACAGACATTAAAAATTCGAAATATATATGCCATTCGAAATTCATGATGAAATATATATCATCCACAGATCCAAAAACATTTATTTTACTGAACATGGATTTTTGTATCCTGTTGTTCAAGTAGGAAGCTCACCCATAGGTTGAATTTTCAGTTCCAACAGCGTTTGGGAGGAGTGATCTCTTCTCACAATTTGTATCTGCCAAGTCAGCCACCTCACAAGAATATACGTGGGATACCAGGTAGGATTCTATACGTGCATGTAAAAATACATGTGCTGAATAGGCTACAGAGAAAGGGAGACAGGAATTCACATATTTGTTAACTTTAAAAACACATGGAGAACTATTTCTATTCAATTGGACTAGATTTATAACACCTACCCTTGATAATGCAAAAGGCAAGCGCAACTATACACCATGCCTCCTCTGAAATGCTTGTATTTCTATTCTGTTTGGGTTCTTTTTCTCCATCATATTAGGATTCATAGTCAGAGTCTAGTAGGGTATGGGTTAGTGTCAGGGAATCAGTATTTCAAATGGAAAATAGGAAATGAATCCAATGTGTATGCAAATACGTGCTACACAAAAATCTTCCCACTCTCATCCAGAACAATGCCTTGACATGACCTTCGCCCCAAGGAAGAAGCAACTCGAGGGGAAGAGTTAGAAAATCTGTGGATACATATGTGGAATGGAAAATGCTCAGGAGTTCACAACCTTGGAGGTGGTAGAGGAGTTTCCATAAGTAAGGGACAGGGTACACACTCCACAAACATGGAGCTCTGCTGGCCTAAAGACTTCGTGAGAAACTGCCTCTGAGGTTGGGCACTTGAAATATATGTTGTTGTCAGGAGCTTTAGCTTCCTTTGTAGTGAGACCATCAAAGCTGGGTCTGCATCTATGTGACCTGGAGGACATGGTTTCTGATTTTCCAATGAACATGAGGCAGAAGTGCTGAATTCTCTCTTTGTAGGTCCACAGTGGCCACTGGAGGCTAAGTGTCTCCCCGTGTGGACTGTGAAGCCATTTGGTCCTCCTTGACTTTTCGTGGTGTTTCTTGCTGCTGCACTGGGAGTTTGGTATTTGCTTCATGAAACACAAGGACTTCAACTGGGACACAGTGCTGGAGGGAGTTCTGTCACGTGTGGTGGGTCAGGGTCCTAGGAGAATGCACCAACCAGTCTTCTATCCCACAGAGCTTGCCCCCTCGACCCTAGCAACCTGATTCTGAACATTGCCCTGAAACCTCTCCATATAACAAGATGCCTTTACATATAAGTGTCTGCCGGCTGCACCATGTCAGTCACAAGCCATTTGGAAGCCAATGTCAGATCCACATGGCCCTACCACAGATGTTTTATCACACTCCTGCACACCACTTCTCTAGGCCCACTACTCAGCAGGCCCCAACTTACTGGCATCTCTGTTCTACACCATTTTCATGAAACCCAGTCAATCAAGGCACTGTCTGGTACACTCCTGATCAGCAACACGACGTCCAAAGGTTCTCCAGTGCCACCTGGTCATGGGCACTTAAAAATTTCATGGTATTTATCTAGCCATTTTTCAAGGATGAAGTTGGAGGCACTGTGGGTTTCCATTCATTCAGGAACCATTAAATGGTGAGGAAGCTCATTTCAATGAAAGCTCTGGAGAACTCTCACAAACAAGGCTTCCCAAAGAGTGGCCAAAAGGTCGCATGAAGCCAGGCCCATTGAGGTCTACCATGTGAGATCCAGGTGTGTTTTGACTCTCAACGATGGCTGCCAGGTCTGTAAGAATAAAATCATGTGATATCCTGGCTGAGATTCCCAGTGCTCTGTGGAAAGCCAACCTGGGACTAGATCTCAGTTTCCAAGGGCGACTCTCATGCGTGGCCTACTAAAATCTCAACAGAGTTCATGGCAATACTTCTCTGAGGTCAGTTCCAGAACTCAGTCTCCAAGGGGAATCACACCAGAGTTCACGCCAAGGTGGACCCAGTCATCTCTTCCAACCGCCACACAAATGACCACAATTCCAACCAAAACACTGCCACATGGCCCTCATCTTCTTCCATATACACACTCATCATAACCTCTGGCTGGAGGTTTCCATCAGGGGCGCAGCCCAAGACAGTGTCCACAATAAGCTCCCTTGCCCCTCATTTGCCTAATATCAGGGTGGCCTGGACAGCCTTCCTGTGCACCAGGAGTGATCAAATAGGCCTGCCTTTAATACTGCTCTGCTTCTCCAATTTGAGGCCTACTGACTGCGGGGGTATAGATTCTTTGTGGGAATTGGAGTCAGGAGAAAACCCAAGCACCTATGGGCTAGCCTCTGCAGGGCTTTGAAGAACTCATTTGCCCCAAAGGATCCCTATGCTCTCTTGATGGAGGTCAGGAACCTTACAGAGGAAGGCGAGAGACTTCATTCAAAATGACTGCTTTTTTTGCCATTTTGATTTGGATGCACACATGGGATCTTTCTTCAATCCATCAGGTGCTGACAATCTAAGCCACAGCCTCACACAGGGCCAAGAGGCTGATTCAGACACATCCCTTTGCAAAGCAATGAAGCAAAGAGCCACAGGTGATGCCCATTCATTTCCATTTGAAAACTGTTTTCTTCAGGCTTCACAAAGGGGTGCCCTGAGGCAAAGGCCTTCCTGACATTCAGGGCAACAGAACAGTAGGTAAGCAAAAGGCCCAAAGCAGGCTTTCTCAGCTGAGACTTTACTGGTCCCACTGATATCTGAGTTTTCTGAGATGCTCACCATTCCTTTCAGCTATCCAGTACATGGCCATGACACAGAGCTTGGAGGTGGTACATATCTTGGACACAAAACCATGAGCCTATTCTGGAGAGTGGCCAGAATGCAGGAAGAAAACAGGAACTTAGGAAGATAGTAGGTGTTGCCCATCCATAAGGCAAGCCGCAGTCCATTCATAAATTGGGCAGGATGAATACTGGGAAGCTTTCTACTAGACAGGACACATCCATTGATGCATTCTCTTTTCTCATGTCTACAACCAGGGACACAGTGAGATACACAAACTTAGAAACACTCGCCTTGTCAAAAGACTTACTGGAAACAGTCCACTCCAAACAAACAAACCGCCTTTCCTACCTATTCTCAGAACATGAGACAAATCCACAAACTCACCCCCACACCCACAAAGGCACCTCCTTCCCCCAAGTAGGTCTGTGACTACCCAGAGTGTCGTCTGACTGCTGGGCCATACTATGTTGCCCCGAAATGGCCTGTCCTGTCTCAGATCTGGCCTCCTTGGCCAACTCTGTGAAGTTGTCAGGAGACAGCGGTGAGCCACTACCTGCTTTCTCAGGCAAGGCCCTCTTCAGTGCTTTCCTGGCATTTGGCCATCCTCACATCAGTAGGGACCAAGGAAGACTCACTCTGTCCTTGGTAAATCCAAACAAGTGAGCCCACTGGGACTGGGACTGGGACTGCCTCTGGGTGCCTGGCTTCCTGGATCCCAGGTTCAGAGAGTTCCGTCACCAAGGAAGTGAGGTGAGGTCACTTCCTTCAGGAACTGAATGAGGTCACTGCCTGGCAACCACTGTGTCCTAACAGTTGCTTGCAAGGGTCCCAGGAGATGGAGGCTGCCCCTGCTTCCTGTGACACTTTCACAAGTTAGAATGGAATATCAACCATAGGCACCAAGGAACAGCTCTCCACACAGGCCTGGTTTGGCCCATCTTGTCTACATTAAGAAGAGAGAGGCTCCTTCAGACACATCCCTTCATCCTGACCAGGTTGTTGGCCATGGAAGATGACTTTTGCTCTCTCAGGTCCTTCATAGCTGCCTACATCTTCTCCAGGGTTCATTTCTGCATGGACCTTTGAGGTTCTCAGCAGGTGGAAGATCCCCTCCATTCCTGTATTGTAAGACCAACTCTGTCCCTGCTCTTCTGTAAAGTTCGATTGAGGGAACAGTGTCTGGTTAGGGTTAAGAACATGTTCGATTTGGGTTAGGAATCATTCTGCTAGTTGTAGAATGGTATTGGGAACCTGCGATACTTATAATCATATATAGGTGAAATATATGTATGAAAACAGAAATCTAAGTAAGATTTGAAGGCCAGAAGGGCATTGGGCCCTTGATTGGGATACTTAGCTTTGAATTACATTCTGCACAGATGTCTCAGATAAATTGATATACAATGGCATAGGACCATGTACCTTGGATGATTGAATGTAGAAGAGAACATCCAGTCAAAAAGGGGTAGTAGGTAAGATTAGGAAGCTAGTCGGTAGGTTTAGGAAGAAGAGTGAGTGTAAAATTTGGACCAAAAGTTCTTTAGCAATTGGGTGTCGGTTAGAGAGTGAATGTAAATGTCAGCACATGTGAAGAGTCAGTCACAATGATGAACTGGGGAAAAATATGTAGGAAAGCAGATATCAATAGAGACATTAGGAAATCAGGCAAAGTATAAGGTGGGTGATAGGATTAGACATTTTCAACAGGGTTGAGGTTGAATATGTAATCTTAGGAAGAAACAAGTGTGTAGTCACCAATAGGATTGACATTGGAGAGCATTAGGCAACCTGGAGAAGGGAGTTCCTAGTAATCCATGCTCACTTTCCAATTAGGCTTTGCTACAATCATAAGTGTGAACTTTGCATTTTGTGTCCAGAATATGACAGTGATAAAATGTATATGTAGATCAGGTGACATGAGTATTTCTTCCACCATTGCTGGGAGCAATATGTTGAAGACCTATTAATTAGTATTTGGGGGTACAAATAGGTGTACCCTGGGTCTATGAATATAGAGATAATGCATGAATACACCATACTGTGAATAAATAATATAACTGCTTCCAATTTAAATAATGGATTGAGTTGATATCTGAAAGTATATAGGAAATCTTATATTGATACACAATCATTCATTCCTACCAGTTATACATCTAATGGCAATATTAGGGTTATGGTTTACCCTGAAGGGTGTGTGAGTTTTGCTTCAAAAGTGATTATGGAAATGGAAAATCATGTGATTGGAAAGAAGTCTCATGAAGGAACCAGTCAAGAAACATGGAGGAATACATGTGTTCTGAAGCAGGAAGGGATGGAACGTGAACCAAATGCCTAGAAATTTTTAAACTTGAGGATGAAATATACATCCTATGATGTGCATCAGCTGAAGAAATAGTAAGGTACCAGTGTTGAATAAAAATGAACGTCAAAATACACATCATGTCCCATAGGAATCTACTTGCATTGATGTTAAACTGGGTCAGTTACTGTAGAAAGATTAGGATTTCTATGCACCATCCACTGAAGTTAGTTTTCAGTACTAGGAAAAAAATATGTATTTCAGGTGGATAAATATTTCTGAGAATAATCTTGTGAAAAGTTGATTATAAATCCACATATATGAACATGAATGAATTTAGGGAATGTATCATAAGACACATATATTTCATATTTTGAAAAATCTGGAGAGAGTTTGTGTGTGTGTGTGTGTATATATATATCTATATATACACACACACACAAAACACACACACAGACATTAAAAATTCGAAATATATATGCCATTCGAAATTCATGATGAAATATATATCATCCACAGATCCAAAAACATTTATTTTACTGAACATGGATTTTTGTATCCTGTTGTTCAAGTAGGAAGCTCACCCATAGGTTGAATTTTCAGTTCCAACAGCGTTTGGGAGGAGTGATCTCTTCTCACAATTTGTATCTGCCAAGTCAGCCACCTCACAAGAATATACGTGGGATACCAGGTAGGATTCTATACGTGCATGTAAAAATACATGTGCTGAATAGGCTACAGAGAAAGGGAGACAGGAATTCACATATTTGTTAACTTTAAAAACACATGGAGAACTATTTCTATTCAATTGGACTAGATTTATAACACCTACCCTTGATAATGCAAAAGGCAAGCACAACTATACACCATGCCTCCTCTGAAATGCTTGTATTTCTATTCTGTTTGGGTTCTTTTTCTCCATCATATTAGGATTCATAGTCAGAGTCTAGTAGGGTATGGGTTAGTGTCAGGGAATCAGTATTTCAAATGGAAAATAGGAAATGAATCCAATGTGTATGCAAATACGTGCTACACAAAAATCTTCCCACTCTCATCCAGAACAATGCCTTGACATGACCTTCGCCCCAAGGAAGAAGCAACTCGAGGGGAAGAGTTAGAAAATCTGTGGATACATATGTGGAATGGAAAATGCTCAGGAGTTCACAACCTTGGAGGTGGTAGAGGAGTTTCCATAAGTAAGGGACAGGGTACACACTCCACAAACATGGAGCTCTGCTGGCCTAAAGACTTCGTGAGAAACTGCCTCTGAGGTTGGGCACTTGAAATATATGTTGTTGTCAGGAGCTTTAGCTTCCTTTGTAGTGAGACCATCAAAGCTGGGTCTGCATCTATGTGACCTGGAGGACATGGTTTCTGATTTTCCAATGAACATGAGGCAGAAGTGCTGAATTCTCTCTTTGTAGGTCCACAGTGGCCACTGGAGGCTAAGTGTCTCCCCGTGTGGACTGTGAAGCCATTTGGTCCTCCTCTACTTTTCGTGGTGTTTCTTGCTGCTGCACTGGGAGTTTGGTATTTGCTTCATGAAACACAAGGACTTCAACTGGGACACAGTGCTGGAGGGAGTTCTGTCACGTGTGGTGGGTCAGGGTCCTAGGAGAATGCACCAACCAGTCTTCTATCCCACAGAGCTTGCCCCCTCGACCCTAGCAACCTGATTCTGAACATTGCCCTGAAACCTCTCCATATAACAAGATGCCTTTACATATAAGTGTCTGCCAGCTGCACCATGTCAGTCACAAGCCATTTGGAAGCCAATGTCAGATCCACATGGCCCTACCACAGATGTTTTATCACACTCCTGCACACCACTTCTCTAGGCCCACTACTCAGCAGGCCCCAACTTACTGGCATCTCTGTTCTACACCATTTTCATGAAACCCAGTCAATCAAGGCACTGTCTGGTACACTCCTGATCAGCAACACGACGTCCAAAGGTTCTCCAGTGCCACCTGGTCATGGGCACTTAAAAATTTCATGGTATTTATCTAGCCATTTTTCAAGGATGAAGTTGGAGGCACTGTGGGTTTCCATTCATTCAGGAACCATTAAATGGTGAGGAAGCTCATTTCAATGAAAGCTCTGGAGAACTCTCACAAACAAGGCTTCCCAAAGAGTGGCCAAAAGGTCGCATGAAGCCAGGCCCATTGAGGTCTACCATGTGAGATCCAGGTGTGTTTTGACTCTCAAAGATGGCTGCCAGGTCTGTAAGAATAAAATCATGTGATATCCTGGCTGAGATTCCCAGTGCTCTGTGGAAAGCCAACCTGGGACTAGATCTCAGTTTCCAAGGGCGACTCTCATGCGTGGCCTACTAAAATCTCAACAGAGTTCATGGCAATACTTCTCTGAGGTCAGTTCCAGAACTCAGTCTCCAAGGGGAATCACACCAGAGTTCACGCCAAGGTGGACCCAGTCATCTCTTCCAACCGCCACACAAATGACCACAATTCCAACCAAAACACTGCCACATGGCCCTCATCTTCTTCCATATACACACTCATCATAACCTCTGGCTGGAGGTTTCCATCAGGGGCGCAGCCCAAGACAGTGTCCACAATAAGCTCCCTTGCCCCTCATTTGCCTAATATCAGGGTGGCCTGGACAGCCTTCCTGTGCACCAGGAGTGATCAAATAGGCCTGCCTTTAATACTGCTCTGCTTCTCCAATTTGAGGCCTACTGACTGCGGGGGTATAGATTCTTTGTGGGAATTGGAGTCAGGAGAAAACCCAAGCACCTATGGGCTAGCCTCTGCAGGGCTTTGAAGAACTCATTTGACCCAAAGGATCCCTATGCTCTCTTGATGGAGGTCAGGAACCTTACAGAGGAAGGCGAGAGACTTCATCCAAAATGACTGCTTTTTTTGCCATTTTGATTTGGATGCACACATGGGATCTTTCTTCAATCCATCAGGTGCTGACAATCTAAGCCACAGCCTCACACAGGGCCAAGAGGCTGATTCAGACACATCCCTTTGCAAAGCAATGAAGCAAAGAGCCACAGGTGATGCCCATTCATTTCCATTTGAAAACTGTTTTCTTCAGGCTTCACAAAGGGGTGCCCTGAGGCAAAGGCCTTCCTGACATTCAGGGCAACAGAACAGTAGGTAAGCAAAAGGCCCAAAGCAGGCTTTCTCAGCTGAGACTTTACTGGTCCCACTGATATCTGAGTTTTCTGAGATGCTCACCATTCCTTTCAGCTATCCAGTACATGGCCATGTCACAGAGCTTGGAGGTGGTACAGATCTTGGACACAAAACCATGAGCCTATTCTGGAGAGTGGCCAGAATGCAGGAAGAAAACAGGAACTTAGGAAGATAGTAGGTGTTGCCCATCCATAAGGCAAGCCGCAGTCCATTCATAAATTGGGCAGGATGAATACTGGGAAGCTTTCTACTAGACAGGACACATCCATTGATGCATTCTCTTTTCTCATGTCTACAACCAGGGACACAGTGAGATACACAAACTTAGAAACACTCGCCTTGTCAAAAGACTTACTGGAAACAGTCCACTCCAAACAAACAAACCGCCTTTCCTACCTATTCTCAGAACATGAGACAAATCCACAAACTCACCCCCACACCCACAAAGGCACCTCCTTCCCCCAAGTAGGTCTGTGACTACCCAGAGTGTCGTCTGACTGCTGGGCCATACTATGTTGCCCCGAAATGGCCTGTCCTGTCTCAGATCTGGCCTCCTTGGCCAACTCTGTGAAGTTGTCAGGAGCCAGCGGTGAGCCACTACCTGCTTTCTCAGGCAAGGCCCTCTTCAGTGCTTTCCTGGCATTTGGCCATCCTCACATCAGTAGGGACCAAGGAAGACTGACTCTGTCCTTGGTAAATCCAAACAAGTGAGCCCACTGGGACTGGGACTGGGACTGCCTCTGGGTGCCTGGCTTCCTGGATCCCAGGTTCAGAGAGTTCCATCACCAAGGAAGTGAGGTGAGGTCACTTCCTTCAGGAACTGAATGAGGTCACTGCCTGGCAACCACTGTGTCCTAACAGTTGCTTGCAAGGGTCCCAGGAGATGGAGGCTGCCCCTGCTTCCTGTGACACTTTCACAAGTTAGAATGGAATATCAACCATAGGCACCAAGGAACAGCTCTCCACACAGGCCTGGTTTGGCCCATCTTGTCTACATTAAGAAGAGAGAGGCTCCTTCAGACACATCCCTTCATCCTGACCAGGTTGTTGGCCATGGAAGATGACTTTTGCTCTCTCAGGTCCTTCATAGCTGCCTACATCTTCTCCAGGGTTCATTTCTGCATGGACCTTTGAGGATCTCAGCAGGTGGAAGATCCCCTCCATTCCTGTATTGTAAGACCAACTCTGTCCCTGCTCTTCTGTAAAGCTCGATTGAGGGAACAGTGTCTGGTTAGGGTTAAGAACATGTTCGATTTTGGTTAGGAATCATTCTGCTAGTTGTAGAATGGTATTGGGAACCTGCGATACTTATAATCATATATAGGTGAAATATATGTATGAAAACAGAAATCTAAGTAAGATTTGAAGTCCAGAAGGGCATTGGGCCCTTGATTGGGATACTTAGCTTTGAATTACATTCTGCACAGATGTCTCAGATAAATTGATATACAATGGCATAGGACCATGTACCTTGGATGATTGAATGTAGAAGAGAACATCCAGTCAAAAAGGGGTAGTAGGTAAGATTAGGAAGCTAGTTGGTAGGTTTAGGAAGAAGAGTGAGTGTAAAATTTGGACCAAAAGTTCTTTAGCAATTGGGTGTCGGTTAGAGAGTGAATGTAAATGTCAGCACATGTGAAGAGTCAGTCACAATGATGAACTGGGGAAAAATATGTAGGAAAGCAGATATCAATAGAGACATTAGGAAATCAGGCAAAGTATAAGGTGGGTGATAGGATTAGACATTTTCAACAGGGTTGAGGTTGAATATGTAATCTTAGGAAGAAACAAGTGTGTAGTCACCAATAGGATTGACATTGGAGAGCATTAGGCAACCTGGAGAAGGAAGTTCTTAGTAATCCATGCTCACTTTCCAATTAGGCTTTGCTACAATCATAAGTGTGAACTTTGCATTTTGTGTCCAGAATATGACAGTGATAAAATGTATATGTAGATCAGGTGACATGAGTATTTCTTCCACCATTGCTGGGAGCAATATGTTGAAGACGTATTAATTAGTATTTGGGGGTACAAATAGGTGTACCCTGGGTCTATGAATATAGAGATAATGCATGAATAGACCATACTGTGAATAAATAATATAACTGCTTCCAATTTAAATAATGGATTGAGTTGATATCTGAAAGTATATAGGAAATCTTATATTGATACACAATCATTCATTCCTACCAGTTATACATCTAATGGCAATATTAGGGTTATGGTTTACCCTGAAGGGTGTGTGAGTTTTGCTTCAAAAGTGATTATGGAAATGGAAAATCATGTGTTTGGAGAGAAGTCTCATGAAGGAACCAGTCAAGAAACATGGAGGAATACATGTGTTCTGAAGCAGGAAGGGATTGAAAGTGAACCAAATGCCTAGAAATTTTTAAACTTGAGGATGAAATATACATCCTATGATGTGCATCAGCTGAAGAAATAGTAAGGTACCAGTGTTGAATAAAAATGAACGTCAAAATAAACATCATGTCCCATAGGAATCTACTTGCATTGATGTTAAACTGGGTCAGTTACTGTAGAAAGATTAGGATTTCTATGCACCATCCACTGAAGTTAGTTTTCAGTACTAGGAAAAAAATATGTATTTCAGGTGGATAAATATTTCTGAGAATAATCTTGTGAAAAGTTGATTATAAATCCACATATATGAACATGAATGAATTTAGGGAATGTATCATAAGACACATATATTTCATATTTTGAAAAATCTGGAGAGAGTTTGTGTGTGTGTGTATATATATATATCTATATATACACACACACACAAAACACACACACAGACATTAAAAATTCGAAATATATATGCCATTCGAAATTCATGATGAAATATATATCATCCACAGATCCAAAAACATTTATTTTACTGAACATGGATTTTTGTATCCTGTTGTTCAAGTAGGAAGCTCACCCATAGGTTGAATTTTCAGTTCCAACAGCGTTTGGGAGGAGTGATCTCTTCTCACAATTTGTATCTGCCAAGTCAGCCACCTCACAAGAATATACGTGGGATACCAGGTAGGATTCTATACGTGCATGTAAAAATACATGTGCTGAATAGGCTACAGAGAAAGGGAGACAGGAATTCACATATTTGTTAACTTTAAAAACACATGGAGAACTATTTCTATTCAATTGGACTAGATTTATAACACCTACCCTTGATAATGCAAAAGGCAAGCGCAACTATACACCATGCCTCCTCTGAAATGCTTGTATTTCTATTCTGTTTGGGTTCTTTTTCTCCATCATATTAGGATTCATAGTCAGAGTCTAGTAGGGTATGGGTTAGTGTCAGGGAATCAGTATTTCAAATGGAAAATAGGAAATGAATCCAATGTGTATGCAAATACGTGCTACACAAAAATCTTCCCACTCTCATCCAGAACAATGCCTTGACATGACCTTCGCCCCAAGGAAGAAGCAACTCGAGGGGAAGAGTTAGAAAATCTGTGGATACATATGTGGAATGGAAAATGCTCAGGAGTTCACAACCTTGGAGGTGGTAGAGGAGTTTCCATAAGTAAGGGACAGGGTACACACTCCACAAACATGGAGCTCTGCTGGCCTAAAGACTTCGTGAGAAACTGCCTCTGAGGTTGGGCACTTGAAATATATGTTGTTGTCAGGAGCTTTAGCTTCCTTTGTAGTGAGACCATCAAAGCTGGGTCTGCATCTATGTGACCTGGAGGACATGGTTTCTGATTTTCCAATGAACATGAGGCAGAAGTGCTGAATTCTCTCTTTGTAGGTCCACAGTGGCCACTGGAGGCTAAGTGTCTCCCCGTGTGGACTGTGAAGCCATTTGGTCCTCCTCTACTTTTCGTGGTGTTTCTTGCTGCTGCACTGGGAGTTTGGTATTTGCTTCATGAAACACAAGGAGTTCAACTGGGACACAGTGCTGGAGGGAGTTCTGTCACGTGTGGTGGGTCAGGGTCCTAGGAGAATGCACCAACCAGTCTTCTATCCCACAGAGCTTGCCCACTTGACCCTAGCAACCTGATTCTGAACATTGCCCTGAAACCTCTCCATATAACAAGATGCCTTTACATATAAGTGTCTGCCGGCTGCACCATGTCAGTCACAAGCCATTTGGAAGCCAATGTCAGATCCACATGGCCCTACCACAGATGTTTTATCACACTCCTGCACACCACTTCTCTAGGCCCACTACTCAGCAGGCCCCAACTTACTGGCATCTCTGTTCTACACCATTTTCATGAAACCCAGTCAATCAAGGCACTGTCTGGTACACTCCTGATCAGCAACACGACGTCCAAAGGTTCTCCAGTGCCACCTGGTCATGGGAACTTCAAAATTTCATGGTATTTATCTAGCCATTTTTCAAGGATGAAGTTGGAGGCACTGTGGGTTTCCATTCATTCAGGAACCATTAAATGGTGAGGAAGCTCATTTCAATGAAAGCTCTGGAGAACTCTCACAAACAAGGCTTCCCAAAGAGTGGCCAAAAGGTCGCATGAAGCCAGGCCCATTGAGGTCTACCATGTGAGATCCAGGTGTGTTTTGACTCTCAACGATGGCTGCCAGGTCTGTAAGAATAAAATCATGTGATATCCTGGCTGAGATTCCCAGTGCTCTGTGGAAAGCCAACCTGGGACTAGATCTCAGTTTCCAAGGGCGACTCTCATGCGTGGCCTACTAAAATCTCAACAGAGTTCATGGCAATACTTCTCTGAGGTCAGTTCCAGAACTCAGTCTCCAAGGGGAATCACACCAGAGTTCACGCCAAGGTGGACCCAGTCATCTCTTCCAACCGCCACACCAATGACCACAATTCCAACCAAAACACTGCCACATGGCCCTCATCTTCTTCCATATACACACTCATCATAACCTCTGGCTGGAGGTTTCCATCAGGGGCGCAGCCCAAGACAGTGTCCACAATAAGCTCCCTTGCCCCTCATTTGCCTAATATCAGGGTGGCCTGGACAGCCTTCCTGTGCACCAGGAGTGATCAAATAGGCCTGCCTTTAATACTGCTCTGCTTCTCCAATTTGAGGCCTACTGACTGCGGGGGTATAGATTCTTTGTGGGAATTGGAGTCAGGAGAAAACCCAAGCACCTATGGGCTAGCCTCTGCAGGGCTTTGAAGAACTCATTTGACCCAAAGGATCCCTATGCTCTCTTGATGGAGGTCAGGAACCTTACAGAGGAAGGCGAGAGACTGCATCCAAAATGACTGCTTTTTTTGCCATTTTGATTTGGATGCACACATGGGATCTTTCTTCAATCCATCAGGTGCTGACAGTCTAAGCCACAGCCTCACACAGGGCCAAGAGGCTGATTCAGACACATCCCTTTGCAAAGCAATGAAGCAAAGAGCCACAGGTGATGCCCATTCATTTCCATTTGAAAACTGTTTTCTTCAGGCTTCACAAAGGGGTGCCCTGAGGCAAAGGCCTTCCTGACATTCAGGGCAACAGAACAGTAGGTAAGCAAAAGGCCCAAAGCAGGCTTTCTCAGCTGAGACTTTACTGGTCCCACTGATATCTGAGTTTTCTGAGATGCTCACCATTCCTTTCAGCTATCCAGTACATGGCCATGTCACAGAGCTTGGAGGTGGTACAGATCTTGGACACAAAACCATGAGCCTATTCTGGAGAGTGGCCAGAATGCAGGAAGAAAACAGGAACCTAGGAAGATAGTAGGTGTTGCCCATCCATAAGGCAAGCCGCAGTCCATTCATAAATTGGGCAGGATGAATACTGGGAAGCTTTCTACTAGACAGGACACATCCATTGATGCATTCTCTTTTCTCATGTCTACAACCAGGGACACAGTGAGATACACAAACTGAGAAACACTCGCCTTGTCAAAAGACTTACTGGAAACAGTCCACTCCAAACAAACAAACCGCCTTTCCTACCTATTCTCAGAACATGAGACAAATCCACAAACTCACCCCCACACCCACAAAGGCACCTCCTTCCCCCAAGTAGGTCTGTGACTACCCAGAGTGTCGTCTGACTGCTGGGCCATACTATGTTGCCCCGAAATGGCCTGTCCTGTCTCAGATCTGGCCTCCTTGGCCAACTCTGTGAAGTTGTCAGGAGCCAGCGGTGAGCCACTACCTGCTTTCTCAGGCAAGGCCCTCTTCAGTGCTTTCCTGGCATTTGGCCATCCTCACATCAGTAGGGACCAAGGAAGACTGACTCTGTCCTTGGTAAATCCAAACAAGTGAGCCCACTGGGAATGGGACTGGGACTGCCTCTGGGTGCCTGGCTTCCTGGATCCCAGGTTCAGAGAGTTCCATCACCAAGGAAGTGAGGTGAGGTCACTTCCTTCAGGAACTGAATGAGGTCACTGCCTGGCAACCACTGTGTCCTAACAGTTGCTTGCAAGGGTCCCAGGAGATGGAGGCTGCCCCTGCTTCCTGTGACACTTTCACAAGTTAGAATGGAATATCAACCATAGGCACCAAGGAACAGCTCTCCACACAGGCCTGGTTTGGTCCATCTTGTCTACATTAAGAAGAGAGAGGCTCCTTCAGACACATCCCTTCATCCTGACCAGGTTGTTGGCCATGGAAGATGACTTTTGCTCTCTCAGGTCCTTCATAGCTGCCTACATCTTCTCCAGGGTTCATTTCTGCATGGACCTTTGAGGATCTCAGCAGGTGGAAGATCCCCTCCATTCCTGTATTGTAAGACCAACTCTGTCCCTGCTCTTCTGTAAAGTTCGATTGAGGGAACAGTGTCTGGTTAGGGTTAAGAACATGTTCGATTTGGGTTAGGAATCATTCTGCTAGTTGTAGAATGGTATTGGGAACCTGCGATACTTATAATCACATATAGGTGAAATATATGTATGAAAACAGAAATCTAAGTAAGATTTGAAGGCCAGAAGGGCATTGGGCCCTTGATTGGGATACTTAGCTTTGAATTACATTCTGCACAGATGTCTCAGATAAATTGATATACAATGGCATAGGACCATGTACCTTGGATGATTGAATGTAGAAGAGAACATCCAGTCAAAAAGGGATAGTAGGTAAGATTAGGAAGCTAGTCGGTAGGTTTAGGAAGAAGAGTGAGTGTAAAATTTGGACCAAAAGTTCTTTAGCAATTGGGTGTCGGTTAGAGAGTGAATGTAAATGTCAGCACATGTGAAGAGTCAGTCACAATGATGAACTGGGGAAAAATATGTAGGAAAGCAGATATCAATAGAGACATTAGGAAATCAGGCAAAGTATAAGGTGGGTGATAGGATTAGACATTTTCAACAGGGTTGAGGTTGAATATGTAATCTTAGGAAGAAACAAGTGTGTAGTCACCAATAGGATTGACATTGGAGAGCATTAGGCAACCTGGAGAAGGGAGTTCTTAGTAATCCATGCTCACTTTCCAATTAGGCTTTGCTACAATCATAAGTGTGAACTTTGCATTTTGTGTCCAGAATATGACAGTGATAAAATGTATATGTAGATCAGGTGACATGAGTATTTCTTCCACCATTGCTGGGAGCAATATGTTGAAGACCTATTAATTAGTATTTGGGGGTACAAATAGGTGTACCCTGGGTCTATGAATATAGAGATAATGCATGAATAGACCATACTGTGAATAAATAATATAACTGCTTCCAATTTAAATAATGGATTGAGTTGATATCTGAAAGTATATAGGAAATCTTATATTGATACACAATCATTCATTCCTACCAGTTATACATCTAATGGCAATATTAGGGTTATGGTTTACCCTGAAGGGTGTGTGAGTTTTGCTTCAAAAGTGATTATGGAAATGGAAAATCATGTGTTTGGAGAGAAGTCTCATGAAGGAACCAGTCAAGAAACATGGAGGAATACATGTGTTCTGAAGCAGGAAGGGATGGAAAGTGAACCAAACGCCTAGAAATTTTTAAACTTGAGGATGAAATATACATCCTATGATGTGCATCAGCTGAAGAAATAGTAAGGTACCAGTGTTGAATAAAAATGAACGTCAAAATACACATCATGTCCCATAGGAATCTACTTGCATTGATGTTAAACTGGGTCAGTTACTGTAGAAAGATTAGGATTTCTATGCACCATCCACTGAAGTTAGTTTTCAGTACTAGGAAAAAAATATGTATTTCAGGTGGATAAATATTTCTGAGAATAATCTTGTGAAAAGTTGATTATAAATCCACATATATGAACATGAATGAATTTACAGAATGTATCATAAGACACATATATTTCATATTTTGAAAAATCTTGAGAGAGTTTGTGTGTGCATGTATATATATATATATCTATATATACACACACACACAAAACACACACACAGACATTAAAAATTCGAAATATATATGACATTCGAAATTCATGATGAAATATATATCATCCACAGATCCAAAAACATTTATTTTACTGAACATGGATTTTTGTATCCTGTTGTTCAAGTAGGAAGCTCACCCATAGGTTGAATTTTCAGTTCCAACAGCGTTTGGGAGGAGTGATCTCTTCTCACAATTTGTATCTGCCAAGTCAGCCACCTCACAAGAATATACGTGGGATACCAGGTAGGATTCTATACGTGCATGTAAAAATACATGTGCTGAATAGGCTACAGAGAAAGGGAGACAGGAATTCACATATTTGTTAACTTTAAAAACACATGGAGAACTATTTCTATTCAATTGGACTAGATTTATAACACCTACCCTTGATAATGCAAAAGGCAAGCGCAACTATACACCATGCCTCCTCTGAAATGCTTGTATTTCTATTCTGTTTGGGTTCTTTTTCTCCATCATATTAGGATTCATAGTCAGAGTCTAGTAGGGTATGGGTTAGTGTCAGGGAATCAGTATTTCAAATGGAAAATAGGAAATGAATCCAATGTGTATGCAAATACGTGCTACACAAAAATCTTCCCACTCTCATCCAGAACAATGCCTTGACATGACCTTCGCCCCAAGGAAGAAGCAACTCGAGGGGAAGAGTTAGAAAATCTGTGGATACATATGTGGAATGGAAAATGCTCAGGAGTTCACAACCTTGGAGGTGGTAGAGGAGTTTCCATAAGTAAGGGACAGGGTACACACTCCACAAACATGGAGCTCTGCTGGCCTAAAGACTTCGTGAGAAACTGCCTCTGAGGTTGGGCACTTGAAATATATGTTGTTGTCAGGAGATTTAGCTTCCTTTGTAGTGAGACCATCAAAGCTGGGTCTGCATCTATGTGACCTGGAGGACATGGTTTCTGATTTTCCAATGAACATGAGGCAGAAGTGCTGAATTCTCTCTTTGTAGGTCCTCAGTGGCCACTGGAGGCTAAGTGTCTCCCCGTGTGGACTGTGAAGCCATTTGGTCCTCCTCGACTTTTCGTGGTGTTTCTTGCTGCTGCACTGGGAGTTTGGTATTTGCTTCATGAAACTCAAGGACTTCAACTGGGACACAGTGCTGGAGGGAGTTCTGTCACGTGTGGTGGGTCAGGGTCCTAGGAGAATGCACCAACCAGTCTTCTATCCCACAGAGCTTGCCCCCTCGACCCTAGCAACCTGATTCTGAACATTGCCCTGAAACCTCTCCATATAACAAGATGCCTTTATATATAAGTGTCTGCCGGCTGCACCATGTCAGTCACAAGCCATTTGGAAGCCAATGTCAGATCCACATGGCCCTACCACAGATGTTTTATCACACTCCTGCACACCACTTCTCTAGGCCCACTACTCAGCAGGCCCCAACTTACTGGCATCACTGTTCTACACCATTTTCATGAAACCCAGTCAATCAAGGCACTGTCTGGTACACTCCTGATCAGCAACACGACGTCCAAAGGTTCTCCAGTGCCACCTGGTCATGGGCACTTAAAAATTTCATGGTATTTATCTAGCCATTTTTCAAGGATGAAGTTGGAGGCACTGTGGGTTTCCATTCATTCAGGAACCATTAAATGGTGAGGAAGCTCATTTCAATGAAAGCTCTGGAGAACTCTCACAAACAAGGCTTCCCAAAGAGTGGCCAAAAGGTCGCATGAAGCCAGGCCCATTGAGGTCTACCATGTGAGATCCAGGTGTGTTTTGACTCTCAACGATGGCTGCCAGGTCTGTAAGAATAAAATCATGTGATATCCTGGCTGAGATTCCCAGTGCTCTGTGGAAAGCCAACCTGGGACTAGATCTCAGTTTCCAAGGGCGACTCTCATGCGTGGCCTACTAAAATCTCAACAGAGTTCATGGCAATACTTCTCTGAGGTCAGTTCCAGAACTCAGTCTCCAAGGGGAATCACACCAGAGTTCACGCCAAGGTGGACCCAGTCATCTCTTCCAACCGCCACACAAATGACCACAATTCCAACCAAAACACTGCCACATGGCCCTCATCTTCTTCCATATACACACTCATCATAACCTCTGGCTGGAGGTTTCCATCAGGGGCGCAGCCCAAGACAGTGTCCACAATAAGCTAACTTGCCCCTCATTTGCCTAATATCAGGGTGGCCTGGACAGCCTTCCTGTGCACCAGGAGTGATCAAATAGGCCTGCCTTTAATACTGCTCTGCTTCTCCAATTTGAGGCCTACTGACTGCGGGGGTATAGATTCTTTGTGGGAATTGGAGTCAGGAGAAAACCCAAGCACCTATGGGCTAGCCTCTGCAGGGCTTTGAAGAACTCATTTGACCCAAAGGATCCCTATGCTCTCTTGATGGAGGTCAGGAACCTTACAGAGGAAGGCGAGAGACTTCATCCAAAATGACTGCTTTTTTTGCCATTTTGATTTGGATGCACACATGGGATCTTTCTTCAATCCATCAGGTGCTGACAATCTAAGCCACAGCCTCACACAGGGCCAAGAGGCTGATTCAGACACATCCCTTTGCAAAGCAATGAAGCAAAGAGCCACAGGTGATGCCCATTCATTTCCATTTGAAAACTGTTTTCTTCAGGCTTCACAAAGGGGTGCCCTGAGGCAAAGGCCTTCCTGACATTCAGGGCAACAGAACAGTAGGTAAGCAAAAGGCCCAAAGCAGGCTTTCTCAGCTGAGACTTTACTGGTCCCACTGATATCTGAGTTTTCTGAGATGCTCACCATTCCTTTCAGCTATCCAGTACATGGCCATGTCACAGAGCTTGGAGGTGGTACAGATCTTGGACACAAAACCATGAGCCTATTCTGGAGAGTGGCCAGAATGCAGGAAGAAAACAGGAACTTAGGAAGATAGTAGGTGTTGCCCATCCATAAGGCAAGCCGCAGTCCATTCATAAATTGGGCAGGATGAATACTGGAAGCTTTCTACTAGACAGGACACATCCATTGATGCATTCTCTTTTCTCATGTCTACAACCAGGGACACAGTGAGTTACACAAACTTAGAAACACTCGCCATATCAAAAGACTTACTGGAAACAGTCCACTCCAAACAAACAAACCGCCTTTCCTACCTATTCTCAGAACATGAGACAAATCCACAAACTCACCCCCACACCCACAAAGGCACCTCCTTCCCCCAAGTAGGTCTGTGACTACCCGGAGTGTCGTCTGACTGCTGGGCCATACTATGTTGCCCCGAAATGGCCTGTCCTTTCTCAGATCTGGCCTCCTTGGCCAACTCTGTGAAGTGGTCAGGAGCCAGCGGTGAGCCACTACCTGCTTTCTCAGGCAAGGCCCTCTTCAGTGCTTTCCTGGCATTTGGCCATCCTCACATCAGTAGGGACCAAGGAAGACTCACTCTGTCCTTGGTAAATCCAAACAAGTGAGCCCACTGGGACTGGGACTGGGACTGCCTCTGGGTGCCTGGCTTCCTGGATCCCAAGTTCAGAGAGTTCCATCACCAAGGAAGTGAGGTGAGGTCACTTCCTTCAGGAACTGAATGAGGTCACTGCCTGGCAACCACTGTGTCCTACCAGTTGCTTGCAAGGGTCCCAGGAGATGGAGGCTGCCCCTGCTTCCTGTGACACTTTCACAAGTTAGAATGGAATATCAACCATAGGCACCAAGGAACAGCTCTCCACACAGGCCTGGTTTGGTCCATCTTGTCTACATTAAGAAGAGAGAGGCTCCTTCAGACACATCCCTTCATCCTGACCAGGTTGTTGGCCATGGAAGATGACTTTTGCTCTCTCAGGTCCTTCATAGCTGCCTACATCTTCTCCAGGGTTCATTTCTGCATGGACCTTTGAGGTTCTCAGCAGGTGGAAGATCCCCTCCATTCCTGTATTGTAAGACCAACTCTGTCCCTGCTCTTCTGTAAAGTTCGATTGAGGGAACAGTGTCTGGTTAGGGTTAAGAACATGTTCGATTTGGGTTAGGAATCATTCTGCTAGTTGTAGAATGGTATTGGGAACCTGCGATACTTATAATCATATATAGGTGAAATATATGTATGAAAACAGAAATCTAAGTAAGATTTGAAGGCCAGAAGGGCATTGGGCCCTTGATTGGGATACTTAGCTTTGAATTACATTCTGCACAGATGTCTCAGATAAATTGATATACAATGGCATAGGACCATGTACCTTGGATGATTGAATGTAGAAGAGAACATCCAGTCAAAAAGGGATAGTAGGTAAGATTAGGAAGCTAGTCGGTAGGTTTAGGAAGAAGAGTGAGTGTAAAATTTGGACCAAAAGTTCTTTAGCAATTGGGTGTCGGTTAGAGAGTGAATGTAAATGTCAGCACATGTGAAGAGTCAGTCACAATGATGAACTGGGGAAAAATATGTAGGAAAGCAGATATCAATAGAGACATTAGGAAATCAGGCAAAGTATAAGGTGGGTGATAGGATTAGACATTTTCAACAGGGTTGAGGTTGAATATGTAATCTTAGGAAGAAACAAGTGTGTAGTCACCAATAGGATTGACATTGGAGAGCATTAGGCAACCTGGAGAAGGGAGTTCCTAGTAATCCATGCTCACTTTCCAATTAGGCTTTGCTACAATCATAAGTGTGAACTTTGCATTTTGTGTCCAGAATATGACAGTGATAAAATGTATATGTAGATCAGGTGACATGAGTATTTCTTCCACCATTGCTGGGAGCAATATGTTGAAGACCTATTAATTAGTATTTGGGGGTACAAATAGGTGTACCCTGGGTCTATGAATATAGAGATAATGCATGAATAGACCATACTGTGAATAAATAATATAACTGCTTCCAATTTAAATAATGGATTGAGTTGATATCTGAAAGTATATAGGAAATCTTATATTGATACACAATCATTCATTCCTACCAGTTATACATCTAATGGCAATATTAGGGTTATGGTTTACCCTGAAGGGTGTGTGAGTTTTGCTTCAAAAGTGATTATGGAAATGGAAAATCATGTGATTGGAAAGAAGTCTCATGAAGGAACCAGTCAAGAAACATGGAGGAATACATGTGTTCTGA
Source organism: Urocitellus parryii (assembly GCF_045843805.1). NCBI lineage: Eukaryota > Metazoa > Chordata > Mammalia > Rodentia > Sciuridae > Urocitellus > Urocitellus parryii. The sequence goes on from NW_027551763.1 coordinate 3,134,506, forward strand.
AGCAGGAAGGGATGGAACGTGAACCAAATGCCTAGAAATTTTTAAACTTGAGGATGAAATATACATCCTATGATGTGCATCAGCTGAAGAAATAGTAAGGTACCAGTGTTGAATAAAAATGAACGTCAAAATACACATCATGTCCCATAGGAATCTACTTGCATTGATGTTAAACTGGGTCAGTTACTGTAGAAAGATTAGGATTTCTATGCACCATCCACTGAAGTTAGTTTTCAGTACTAGGAAAAAAATATGTATTTCAGGTGGATAAATATTTCTGAGAATAATCTTGTGAAAAGTTGATTATAAATCCACATATATGAACATGAATGAATTTAGGGAATGTATCATAAGACACATATATTTCATATTTTGAAAAATCTGGAGAGAGTTTGTGTGTGTGTGTATATATATATCTATATATACACACACACAAAAAACACACACACAGACATTAAAAATTCGAAATATATATGCCATTCGAAATTCATGATGAAATATATATCATCCACAGATCCAAAAACATTTATTTTACTGAACATGGATTTTTGTATCCTGTTGTTCAAGTAGGAAGCTCACCCATAGGTTGAATTTTCAGTTCCAACAGCGTTTGGGAGGAGTGATCTCTTCTCACAATTTGTATCTGCCAAGTCAGCCACCTCACAAGAATATACGTGGGATACCAGGTAGGATTCTATACGTGCATGTAAAAATACATGTGCTGAATAGGCTACAGAGAAAGGGAGACAGGAATTCACATATTTGTTAACTTTAAAAACACATGGAGAACTATTTCTATTCAATTGGACTAGATTTATAACACCTACCCTTGATAATGCAAAAGGCAAGCGCAACTATACACCATGCCTCCTCTGAAATGCTTGTATTTCTATTCTGTTTGGGTTCTTTTTCTCCATCATATTAGGATTCATAGTCAGAGTCTAGTAGGGTATGGGTTAGTGTCAGGGAATCAGTATTTCAAATGGAAAATAGGAAATGAATCCAATGTGTATGCAAATACGTGCTACACAAAAATCTTCCCACTCTCATCCAGAACAATGCCTTGACATGACCTTCGCCCCAAGGAAGAAGCAACTCGAGGGGAAGAGTTAGAAAATCTGTGGATACATATGTGGAATGGAAAATGCTCAGGAGTTCACAACCTTGGAGGTGGTAGAGGAGTTTCCATAAGTAAGGGACAGGGTAAACACTCCACAAACATGGAGCTCTGCTGGCCTAAAGACTTCATGAGAAACTGCCTCTGAGGTTGGGCACTTGAAATATATGTTGTTGTCAGGAGCTTTAGCTTCCTTTGTAGTGAGACCATCAAAGCTGGGTCTGCATCTATGTGACCTGGAGGACATGGTTTCTGATTTTCCAATGAACATGAGGCAGAAGTGCTGAATTCTCTCTTTGTAGGTCCACAGTGGCCACTGGAGGCTAAGTGTCTCCCCGTGTGGACTGTGAAGCCATTTGGTCCTCCTCTACTTTTCGTGGTGTTTCTTGCTGCTGCACTGGGAGTTTGGTATTTGCTTCATGAAACACAAGGACTTCAACTGGGACACAGTGCTGGAGGGAGTTCTGTCACGTGTGGTGGGTCAGGGTCCTAGGAGAATGCACCAACCAGTCTTCTATCCCACCGAGCTTGCCCCCTCGACCCTAGCAACCTGATTCTGAACATTGCCCTGAAACCTCTCCATATAACAAGATGCCTTTACATATAAGTGTCTGCCGGCTGCACCATGTCAGTCACAAGCCATTTGGAAGCCAATGTCAGATCCACATGGCCCTACCACAGATGTTTTATCACACTCCTGCACACCACTTCTCTAGGCCCACTACTCAGCAGGCCCCAACTTACTGGCATCACTGTTCTACACCATTTTCATGAAACCCAGTCAATCAAGGCACTGTCTGGTACACTCCTGATCAGCAACACGACGTCCAAAGGTTCTCCAGTGCCACCTGGTCATGGGCACTTAAAAATTTCATGGTATTTATCTAGCCATTTTTCAAGGATGAAGTTGGAGGCACTGTGGGTTTCCATTCATTCAGGAACCATTAAATGGTGAGGAAGCTCATTTCAATGAAAGCTCTGGAGAACTCTCACAAACAAGGCTTCCCAAAGAGTGGCCAAAAGGTCGCATGAAGCCAGGCCCATTGAGGTCTACCATGTGAGATCCAGGTGTGTTTTGACTCTCAACGATGGCTGCCAGGTCTGTAAGAATAAAATCATGTGATATCCTGGCTGAGATTCCCAGTGCTCTGTGGAAAGCCAACCTGGGACTAGATCTCAGTTTCCAAGGGCGACTCTCATGCGTGGCCTACTAAAATCTCAACAGAGTTCATGGCAATACTTCTCTGAGGTCAGTTCCAGAACTCAGTCTCCAAGGGGAATCACACCAGAGTTCACGCCAAGGTGGACCCAGTCATCTCTTCCAACCGCCACACAAATGACCACAATTCCAACCAAAACACTGCCACATGGCCCTCATCTTCTTCCATATACACACTCATCATAACCTCTGGCTGGAGGTTTCCATCAGGGGCGCAGCCCAAGACAGTGTCCACAATAAGCTCCCTTGCCCCTCATTTGCCTAATATCAGGGTGGCCTGGACAGCCTTCCTGTGCACCAGGAGTGATCAAATAGGCCTGCCTTTAATACTGCTCTGCTTCTCCAATTTGAGGCCTACTGACTGCGGGGGTATAGATTCTTTGTGGGAATTGGAGTCAGGAGAAAACCCAAGCACCTATGGGCTAGCCTCTGCAGGGCTTTGAAGAACTCATTTGACCCAAAGGATCCCTATGCTCTCTTGATGGAGGTCAGGAACCTTACAGAGGAAGGCGAGAGACTTCATCCAAAATGACTGCTTTTTTTGCCATTTTGATTTGGATGCACACATGGGATCTTTCTTCAATCCATCAGGTGCTGACAGTCTAAGCCACAGCCTCACACAGGGCCAAGAGGCTGATTCAGACACATCCCTTTGCAAAGCAATGAAGCAAAGAGCCACAGGTGATGCCCATTCATTTCCATTTGAAAACTGTTTTCTTCAGGCTTCACAAAGGGGTGCCCTGAGGCAAAGGCCTTCCTGACATTCAGGGCAACAGAACAGTAGGTAAGCAAAAGGCCCAAAGCAGGCTTTCTCAGCTGAGACTTTACTGGTCCCACTGATATCTGAGTTTTCTGAGATGCTCACCATTCCTTTCAGCTATCCAGTACATGGCCATGTCACAGAGCTTGGAGGTGGTACAGATCTTGGACACAAAACCATGAGCCTATTCTGGAGAGTGGCCAGAATGCAGGAAGAAAACAGGAACTTAGGAAGATAGTAGGTGTTGCCCATCCATAAGGCAAGCCGCAGTCCATTCATAAATTGGGCAGGATGAATACTGGAAGCTTTCTACTAGACAGGACACATCCATTGATGCATTCTCTTTTCTCATGTCTACAACCAGGGACACAGTGAGTTACACAAACTTAGAAACACTCGCCATATCAAAAGACTTACTGGAAACAGTCCACTCCAAACAAACAAACCGCCTTTCCTACCTATTCTCAGAACATGAGACAAATCCACAAACTCACCCCCACACCCACAAAGGCACCTCCTTCCCCCAAGTAGGTCTGTGACTACCCGGAGTGTCGTCTGACTGCTGGGCCATACTATGTTGCCCCGAAATGGCCTGTCCTGTCTCAGATCTGGCCTCCTTGGCCAACTCTGTGAAGTGGTCAGGAGCCAGCGGTGAGCCACTACCTGCTTTCTCAGGCAAGGCCCTCTTCAGTGCTTTCCTGGCATTTGGCCATCCTCACATCAGTAGGGACCAAGGAAGACTCACTCTGTCCTTGGTAAATCCAAACAAGTGAGCCCACTGGGACTGGGACTGGGACTGCCTCTGGGTGCCTGGCTTCCTGGATCCCAAGTTCAGAGAGTTCCATCACCAAGGAAGTGATGTGAGGTCACTTCCTTCAGGAACTGAATGAGGTCACTGCCTGGCAACCACTGTGTCCTACCAGTTGCTTGCAAGGGTCCCAGGAGATGGAGGCTGCCCCTGCTTCCTGTGACACTTTCACAAGTTAGAATGGAATATCAACCATAGGCACCAAGGAACAGCTCTCCACACAGGCCTGGTTTGGTCCATCTTGTCTACATTAAGAAGAGAGAGGCTCCTTCAGACACATCCCTTCATCCTGACCAGGTTGTTGGCCATGGAAGATGACTTTTGCTCTCTCAGGTCCTTCATAGCTGCCTACATCTTCTCCAGGGTTCATTTCTGCATGGACCTTTGAGGTTCTCAGCAGGTGGAAGATCCCCTCCATTCCTGTATTGTAAGACCAACTCTGTCCCTGCTCTTCTGTAAAGTTCGATTGAGGGAACAGTGTCTGGTTAGGGTTAAGAACATGTTCAATTTGGGTTAGGAATCATTCTGCTAGTTGTAGAATGGTATTGGGAACCTGCGATACTTATAATCATATATAGGTGAAATATATGTATGAAAACAGAAATCTAAGTAAGATTTGAAGGCCAGAAGGGCATTGGGCCCTTGATTGGGATACTTAGCTTTGAATTACATTCTGCACAGATGTCTCAGATAAATTGATATACAATGGCATAGGACCATGTACCTTGGATGATTGAATGTAGAAGAGAACATCCAGTCAAAAAGGGATAGTAGGTAAGATTAGGAAGCTAGTCGGTAGGTTTAGGAAGAAGAGTGAGTGTAAAATTTGGACCAAAAGTTCTTTAGCAATTGGGTGTCGGTTAGAGAGTGAATGTAAATGTCAGCACATGTGAAGAGTCAGTCACAATGATGAACTGGGGAAAAATATGTAGGAAAGCAGATATCAATAGAGACATTAGGAAATCAGGCAAAGTATAAGGTGGGTGATAGGATTAGACATTTTCAACAGGGTTGAGGTTGAATATGTAATCTTAGGAAGAAACAAGTGTGTAGTCACCAATAGGATTGACATTGGAGAGCATTAGGCAACCTGGAGAAGGGAGTTCCTAGTAATCCATGCTCACTTTCCAATTAGGCTTTGCTACAATCATAAGTGTGAACTTTGCATTTTGTGTCCAGAATATGACAGTGATAAAATGTATATGTAGATCAGGTGACATGAGTATTTCTTCCACCATTGCTGGGAGCAATATGTTGAAGACCTATTAATTAGTATTTGGGGGTACAAATAGGTGTACCCTGGGTCTATGAATATAGAGATAATGCATGAATAGACCATACTGTGAATAAATAATATAACTGCTTCCAATTTAAATAATGGATTGAGTTGATATCTGAAAGTATATAGGAAATCTTATATTGATACACAATCATTCATTCCTACCAGTTATACATCTAATGGCAATATTAGGGTTATGGTTTACCCTGAAGGGTGTGTGAGTTTTGCTTCAAAAGTGATTATGGAAATGGAAAATCATGTGATTGGAAAGAAGTCTCATGAAGGAACCAGTCAAGAAACATGGAGGAATACATGTGTTCTGAAGCAGGAAGGGATGGAACGTGAACCAAATGCCTAGAAATTTTTAAACTTGAGGATGAAATATACATCCTATGATGTGCATCAGCTGAAGAAATAGTAAGGTACCAGTGTTGAATAAAAATGAACGTCAAAATACACATCATGTCCCATAGGAATCTACTTGCATTGATGTTAAACTGGGTCAGTTACTGTAGAAAGATTAGGATTTCTATGCACCATCCACTGAAGTTAGTTTTCAGTACTAGGAAAAAAATATGTATTTCAGGTGGATAAATATTTCTGAGAATAATCTTGTGAAAAGTTGATTATAAATCCACATATATGAACATGAATGAATTTAGGGAATGTATCATAAGACACATATATTTCATATTTTGAAAAATCTGGAGAGAGTTTGTGTGTGTGTGTATATATATATATCTATATATACACACACACACAAAACACACACACAGACATTAAAAATCCGAAATATATATGCCATTCGAAATTCATGATGAAATATATATCATCCACAGATCCAAAAACATTTATTTTACTGAACATGGATTTTTGTATCCTGTTGTTCAAGTAGGAAGCTCACCCATAGGTTGAATTTTCAGTTCCAACAGCGTTTGGGAGGAGTGATCTCTTCTCACAATTTGTATCTGCCAAGTCAGCCACCTCACAAGAATATACGTGGGATACCAGGTAGGATTCTATACGTGCATGTAAAAATACATGTGCTGAATAGGCTACAGAGAAAGGGAGACAGGAATTCACATATTTGTTAACTTTAAAAACACATGGAGAACTATTTCTATTCAATTGGACTAGATTTATAACACCTACCCTTGATAATGCAAAAGGCAAGCGCAACTATACACCATGCCTCCTCTGAAATGCTTGTATTTCTATTCTGTTTGGGTTCTTTTTCTCCATCATATTAGGATTCATAGTCAGAGTCTAGTAGGGTATGGGTTAGTGTCAGGGAATCAGTATTTCAAATGGAAAATAGGAAATGAATCCAATGTGTATGCAAATACGTGCTACACAAAAATCTTCCCACTCTCATCCAGAACAATGCCTTGACATGACCTTCGCCCCAAGGAAGAAGCAACTCGAGGGGAAGAGTTAGAAAATCTGTGGATACATATGTGGAATGGAAAATGCTCAGGAGTTCACAACCTTGGAGGTGGTAGAGGAGTTTCCATAAGTAAGGGACAGGGTAAACACTCCACAAACATGGAGCTCTGCTGGCCTAAAGACTTCATGAGAAACTGCCTCTGAGGTTGGGCACTTGAAATATATGTTGTTGTCAGGAGCTTTAGCTTCCTTTGTAGTGAGACCATCAAAGCTGGGTCTGCATCTATGTGACCTGGAGGACATGGTTTCTGATTTTCCAATGAACATGAGGCAGAAGTGCTGAATTCTCTCTTTGTAGGTCCACAGTGGCCACTGGAGGCTAAGTGTCTCCCCGTGTGGACTGTGAAGCCATTTGGTCCTCCTCTACTTTTCGTGGTGTTTCTTGCTGCTGCACTGGGAGTTTGGTATTTGCTTCATGAAACACAAGGACTTCAACTGGGACACAGTGCTGGAGGGAGTTCTGTCACGTGTGGTGGGTCAGGGTCCTAGGAGAATGCACCAACCAGTCTTCTATCCCACAGAGCTTGCCCCCTCGACCCTAGCAACCTGATTCTGAACATTGCCCTGAAACCTCTCCATATAACAAGATGCCTTTACATATAAGTGTCTGCCGGCTGCACCATGTCAGTCACAAGCCATTTGGAAGCCAATGTCAGATCCACATGGCCCTACCACAGATGTTTTATCACACTCCTGCACACCACTTCTCTAGGCCCACTACTCAGCAGGCCCCAACTTACTGGCATCACTGTTCTACACCATTTTCATGAAACCCAGTCAATCAAGGCACTGTCTGGTACACTCCTGATCAGCAACACGACGTCCAAAGGTTCTCCAGTGCCACCTGGTCATGGGCACTTAAAAATTTCATGGTATTTATCTAGCCATTTTTCAAGGATGAAGTTGGAGGCACTGTGGGTTTCCATTCATTCAGGAACCATTAAATGGTGAGGAAGCTCATTTCAATGAAAGCTCTGGAGAACTCTCACAAACAAGGCTTCCCAAAGAGTGGCCAAAAGGTCGCATGAAGCCAGGCCCATTGAGGTCTACCATGTGAGATCCAGGTGTGTTTTGACTCTCAACGATGGCTGCCAGGTCTGTAAGAATAAAATCATGTGATATCCTGGCTGAGATTCCCAGTGCTCTGTGGAAAGCCAACCTGGGACTAGATCTCAGTTTCCAAGGGCGACTCTCATGCGTGGCCTACTAAAATCTCAACAGAGTTCATGGCAATACTTCTCTGAGGTCAGTTCCAGAACTCAGTCTCCAAGGGGAATCACACCAGAGTTCACGCCAAGGTGGACCCAGTCATCTCTTCCAACCGCCACACAAATGACCACAATTCCAACCAAAACACTGCCACATGGCCCTCATCTTCTTCCATATACACACTCATCATAACCTCTGGCTGGAGGTTTCCATCAGGGGCGCAGCCCAAGACAGTGTCCACAATAAGCTCCCTTGCCCCTCATTTGCCTAATATCAGGGTGGCCTGGACAGCCTTCCTGTGCACCAGGAGTGATCAAATAGGCCTGCCTTTAATACTGCTCTGCTTCTCCAATTTGAGGCCTACTGACTGCGGGGGTATAGATTCTTTGTGGGAATTGGAGTCAGGAGAAAACCCAAGCACCTATGGGCTAGCCTCTGCAGGGCTTTGAAGAACTCATTTGACCCAAAGGATCCCTATGCTCTCTTGATGGAGGTCAGGAACCTTACAGAGGAAGGCGAGAGACTTCATCCAAAATGACTGCTTTTTTTGCCATTTTGATTTGGATGCACACATGGGATCTTTCTTCAATCCATCAGGTGCTGACAGTCTAAGCCACAGCCTCACACAGGGCCAAGAGGCTGATTCAGACACATCCCTTTGCAAAGCAATGAAGCAAAGAGCCACAGGTGATGCCCATTCATTTCCATTTGAAAACTGTTTTCTTCAGGCTTCACAAAGGGGTGCCCTGAGGCAAAGGCCTTCCTGACATTCAGGGCAACAGAACAGTAGGTAAGCAAAAGGCCCAAAGCAGGCTTTCTCAGCTGAGACTTTACTGGTCCCACTGATATCTGAGTTTTCTGAGATGCTCACCATTCCTTTCAGCTATCCAGTACATGGCCATGTCACAGAGCTTGGAGGTGGTACAGATCTTGGACACAAAACCATGAGCCTATTCTGGAGAGTGGCCAGAATGCAGGAAGAAAACAGGAACTTAGGAAGATAGTAGGTGTTGCCCATCCATAAGGCAAGCCGCAGTCCATTCATAAATTGGGCAGGATGAATACTGGAAGCTTTCTACTAGACAGGACACATCCATTGATGCATTCTCTTTTCTCATGTCTACAACCAGGGACACAGTGAGTTACACAAACTTAGAAACACTCGCCATATCAAAAGACTTACTGGAAACAGTCCACTCCAAACAAACAAACCGCCTTTCCTACCTATTCTCAGAACATGAGACAAATCCACAAACTCACCCCCACACCCACAAAGGCACCTCCTTCCCCCAAGTAGGTCTGTGACTACCCGGAGTGTCGTCTGACTGCTGGGCCATACTATGTTGCCCCGAAATGGCCTGTCCTGTCTCAGATCTGGCCTCCTTGGCCAACTCTGTGAAGTGGTCAGGAGCCAGCGGTGAGCCACTACCTGCTTTCTCAGGCAAGGCCCTCTTCAGTGCTTTCCTGGCATTTGGCCATCCTCACATCAGTAGGGACCAAGGAAGACTCACTCTGTCCTTGGTAAATCCAAACAAGTGAGCCCACTGGGACTGGGACTGGGACTGCCTCTGGGTGCCTGGCTTCCTGGATCCCAAGTTCAGAGAGTTCCATCACCAAGGAAGTGAGGTGAGGTCACTTCCTTCAGGAACTGAATGAGGTCACTGCCTGGCAACCACTGTGTCCTACCAGTTGCTTGCAAGGGTCCCAGGAGATGGAGGCTGCCCCTGCTTCCTGTGACACTTTCACAAGTTAGAATGGAATATCAACCATAGGCACCAAGGAACAGCTCTCCACACAGGCCTGGTTTGGTCCATCTTGTCTACATTAAGAAGAGAGAGGCTCCTTCAGACACATCCCTTCATCCTGACCAGGTTGTTGGCCATGGAAGATGACTTTTGCTCTCTCAGGTCCTTCATAGCTGCCTACATCTTCTCCAGGGTTCATTTCTGCATGGACCTTTGAGGTTCTCAGCAGGTGGAAGATCCCCTCCATTCCTGTATTGTAAGACCAACTCTGTCCCTGCTCTTCTGTAAAGTTCGATTGAGGGAACAGTGTCTGGTTAGGGTTAAGAACATGTTCAATTTGGGTTAGGAATCATTCTGCTAGTTGTAGAATGGTATTGGGAACCTGCGATACTTATAATCATATATAGGTGAAATATATGTATGAAAACAGAAATCTAAGTAAGATTTGAAGGCCAGAAGGGCATTGGGCCCTTGATTGGGATACTTAGCTTTGAATTACATTCTGCACAGATGTCTCAGATAAATTGATATACAATGGCATAGGACCATGTACCTTGGATGATTGAATGTAGAAGAGAACATCCAGTCAAAAAGGGATAGTAGGTAAGATTAGGAAGCTAGTCGGTAGGTTTAGGAAGAAGAGTGAGTGTAAAATTTGGACCAAAAGTTCTTTAGCAATTGGGTGTCGGTTAGAGAGTGAATGTAAATGTCAGCACATGTGAAGAGTCAGTCACAATGATGAACTGGGGAAAAATATGTAGGAAAGCAGATATCAATAGAGACATTAGGAAATCAGGCAAAGTATAAGGTGGGTGATAGGATTAGACATTTTCAACAGGGTTGAGGTTGAATATGTAATCTTAGGAAGAAACAAGTGTGTAGTCACCAATAGGATTGACATTGGAGAGCATTAGGCAACCTGGAGAAGGGAGTTCCTAGTAATCCATGCTCACTTTCCAATTAGGCTTTGCTACAATCATAAGTGTGAACTTTGCATTTTGTGTCCAGAATATGACAGTGATAAAATGTATATGTAGATCAGGTGACATGAGTATTTCTTCCACCATTGCTGGGAGCAATATGTTGAAGACCTATTAATTAGTATTTGGGGGTACAAATAGGTGTACCCTGGGTCTATGAATATAGAGATAATGCATGAATAGACCATACTGTGAATAAATAATATAACTGCTTCCAATTTAAATAATGGATTGAGTTGATATCTGAAAGTATATAGGAAATCTTATATTGA